>NC_142444.1:39657222-39809583 GCF_059453495.1 Arachis ipaensis | reverse complement strand
TGAATTCACTTGGAAATGTTGGAGCTTATTGGAAGTCCAAGCGTTGGTGGAAGTTTCAAGATGAGTTCAAGCAAAAGCCACCATGACAAGGAGCTCACCAAGTGTCCAACTTAAGAACTTTAACTAAAAGTGTTAGGTAATAAGTCGCATTTTTATTTTTAGTTAGGTTTATTTCGTTTAAGTTATGGTTTTACTTGTTTAATAATGGTTGGCATTACTTTTATAGCTTGTTAGTTTCTTATACTTTAAAAAAAAGGAAGCTCACCCGTGCGTGTGGCCAACGCGCACGCATCATATTGAATTTTGCTCTTAGGTATAAAAACCCGAGAATTGTGCTGGAACCATGCGGGTGGGGTGCTAGGCGCACATCCCAACCCACGTGTGCGCCTCACTGATGCGTACGCGTCACTTGATCCTTTGCCCATCCACGCGTAGGCGTGGACGACGCGTGCGCGTCGACGCCAAAATTTTGATAGTCCAGTACTGAAACCCGAGAGTTGTGCAGAAACTGTTCGAGTGTTATGCGAGTAGCACAATTCACACCCCACGCGTACGCGTGACTAACGCGTATGCGTCACCTCCTCATTCTGCAATCCATGCGTGCACATGGACGACGCTTATGCGTCATTTCCCTTCCCCCATTTCTTTCTTCTTTCTTCTCTCGTTTCTCCTTCTTTCTTCTTCCTTTCTTACTTTTTTCTTCTTCATTTCTTTAACTTCTCATCCTTATTCTCTTTTGTTTATTACATTTTCACACTTTCATTCATTGCATTTTAACTTTGCTTTTGTAACTTATTTTTATTTTCCTTCTTACGTTTCCTATTTTACCATTGGTGTTAAATTTTCTACTCAACTTTTGAAAATTTCTTGGATCATTTTGGTACTTCGTGACTTGTTTAGCATTAATGGAAATTTTTTGCCCCACACACAAGATTAGTGCTTTCATCCCTTCTGACTCATTATTCTTTGTTCTTATGCTTCATTATCATTGAGTTAGGATAATACCAAATGCTCTCATGCTTATCACTAATCTTTTCTGTGTCAATTCTTGTTTTAACTTGTTGTTTTCGAGTATTCTTGCCATTTACTTATGCTTTGACATTACTCTTGCATCCAGTGTTAGTTGATATGCCATTTTCTTATACTGCTTTCTCACTTGCATGTTGTAGCTACCATGTAGTTGAGAACCTCATTATTATTTGGCATTAGCCCACCTATATTTTATTTGTTTGCATATCTTTATTTGTGGGTTATTCTTCTTCCTTTTTTCTCTTCTTTCAGGATAGCCACCAAGAAGGGAAAGGAAAAGCTTCTAAATGGGGCAACAAACAAGTCCATCTGCACAATCCGTTGAAGAAACTCATCGGTTGTAGCCACCCGTCCACTTGAACATCTTTTCATGCACCGAGGACGGTGCAATTTTTAAGTGTGGGGAGGTCAATGACCGACTTCCATGGTTAACTACTTCCTGTCTCAACACCAATGTTTAATTTTCTTTGTTAGTTAGTTGTCGCATTGCATAATAGATTGCATGTGTAGTTAATTGCTTACATTTATGTACTACTTGGTTGAAGTGATGAATTCTTTTCCAAGAAACTATTTTATAGCATTTCACTAATTTGAATTAAAATTTTTGTTGAACATGCTTGAAGAAATTTATTTTGGAACATGGTTTAGAGCTTGAACACACAAAATCCAGTAAGATTTTTTGAACCTATTTGATTTGTTACATGTTATCAACCAATGTTTTATTTTGGTGTGTGTTGTTTTCTCTAAAATTGTGATCTTTGTCTTGTTTAATTCTATATTTCCATTGTTTGATGTATGCATGCACTTATATGATTGGGGCCCTTGTTTCACTATAGCTCACATACCCATATGGCCTTACCCTTTCATTATTCTTTGCAAACTAATGTTGAGCCTATTTTACTTTAGCACATCATTAACTCTAAGAGAAAAATAATGAATGACCTCAATTTCAATCCTTGGTTAGCTTAGACTAGTGAAAGTGTTCATGATTTAAGTGCAGAAAAGTTGGGTTTGGAAATATTTGGTTTGGGAATTGAGTATGTTAGACTTTTTTGTGAAAATGTGAAAAGAATGTTGAGGACATGTTCATGCATTCAATACCTTGATTGTATGCATTGAAAAAAAAACAAAAGAAAAGAAAAAGAAAAAGAAAAAGAAAACAAAAAAAAAGAAAAAAAGAAAAAAAAGAGAGAGAAAAAATAAAAAAGGGAACAAATGCCCCAAAGTAAATGGTAGTAGCAATACATATGAGTTGTACTCAAATGCAGATGCATGAATATATGGTAAATATAGTTAATGGGTAGTTAGATTTTATATTCTGATTACATGGATTGTCTTAAGTTAGGTGGGAAGTTTAGGTTAATCAAGGATTCAGATTTTAGTCCACTTGACTAAATACAATCCTACCTTGACCCTAACCCCATTAAAACCCTTAAAAGGCCTCATGATATGTGTATTCGTGCATTAAATTTTGTTGATTAGTAGAAGAAGAGCAAGCCTTAGAAAGTAAGGTTAGTAGAGAATTGAGAGAATCGAACCTTAAACTCTTGAGTGATTAGAGTGTATACACTTCCGGTGAGGGTTCGATGCTCGATTCTTTGTTCCCGGCTTTTACGAGCTTTCTTCTTGCAAATCTACTTGTACTTAATTTTGCGATTTAAATTAGTGAGATCCAGTTTATATTTGCTTTTGGAAGATTTATTTACTTTTAACCTAGTAGGTAAAAGCATTTTGTATTTAGTTGCATTCATATAGATAGGTTGCATTTCATAAATTCTACCATTCCTCTTCACCTCCTTTATAGCTTCCCTTGAGCTTAGCATGAGGACATGCTAATGTTAAGTGTGGGGAGATTGATAAACCACTATTTTACGGTTCATTTTGTATTGAATTGAGTGGATTTTATCAATTATTCATACACTTATTCATATAAATTGCATGGTTTTACAAATCCTTCCTAATTTTGTGCTATGATCGAAAACATGCTTTTTTGGCCTTAAATTCGCTAATTTTAATCTTCTCTTATTACCATTCAATGCCGTGATATATTTGTTAGGTGTTTTCAGGGTTTATAGGGTAAGAATGGCTTAGAGGATAGAAAAGAAGCATGCAAAAGTGGAAGGAACACAAATTAAAAATTTCAGAATTTGGTAGTGACGCGTACGCATGGGCGATGCATACGCGTGGCCAGGTGCAAGGTTCAGCGACGCGTATATGTGGCTGGCGCATACGCGTGACGAGTGTCATATGCTGCAATTAACAGAATTCGTTGGGGGCAATTTCTGGGCTGCTTTTGACCAAGTTTCAAGCCCGAAAGTGAAGATTAGAGGCTACAGAGTGGAGCTGGAAAGGGGGATCATTCACTTCTCATTCATTAACACAATTTTAGGTTTTAGATGTAGGTTTCTAGAGAGAGAAGCTCTCTCCTCTCTCTAGGTTTTAGGGTTTGTAGTCTTGTTCTTTCTCAAATTCAGATTTCTACCTTACTTTAATTTAGTTTCTCTTCTACTTTTATTTGTTCTAGCGCTTTAGTTTATCTATTTCTCTCTTTGATTTCTTTATGTTTCCAATTTAGTTTATGAATTTTTCTTGTTTCCTTTAATCTATATTAATACAATTTATGTTTCCATGTTTATCATTGCTTTCTTTAATTTGTTGTTATTGATTCCACTTGCAACTGTTAGTCTTAGATTTTGCTATGTCTTGTTAGTTTTCTATGTTTTTATTTTATGCCTTCCAAGTGTTTGATAAAATGCTTGGTTGGATTTTAAATTAGCTTTTTATGTTCTTGACTTGGATTGATTAATTAGAAATTCTTGAGTTATCAAAAGTCTTTTGTTGATTGGTGATTGAAGATTGCCGATTAGCTTGAACTTCACCAAAGCTAGTCTCTCACTATGAGTTGACTAGAACTTGTGAACTCAAGTTAATTGTATGCACTTGACCTTCCTCCATTTGTTAGAGGTTAACTAAGTAAAGGCAATTCACATTTACCATCACAATTGACGATGATAATGAGGATAGGACTTCTAATTCTCTTTCCTTGCTAAGAGCTTTCTTAGTTATTAGTTTATTTTCTCACCATTTTACTTTCTTGTTTCTTATTACAAAACCCAAAAATATACTTTTTCATAATCAATAATCAATACACTTTCCTGTAATTTCTTGAGAGACGACCCGAGGTGTAAATAATTCGGTTAATTTTATTGGGTTTTCTTAAGTGACAAACAATTTAAACATTGACCGAGGATAATTTGTTGGTTTAGAACTATACTTGCAACGCGACATTTTTGTGAAAATCTTTACCGACAATTTTTCTCCTTCACACAAATCCCCACACTCTGTACAACTATACCAGCAAGTGCATTGGGTCGTCCAAGTAATACCTGAGCGAGTCAGGGTCGATCCCACGAGGATTGTGGTTTGAAGCAAGCTATGGTTATCTTGCAGGTCTTAGTCAGGCGAATAGAAGAGTTGTTAAATTAAGGTTTAATTGCATTAAAAGGAATAAAATAAAACACTCTATAAATTAAATGGAATCAGTAATAGGAATATGGTTAAGGATTGGAGTTGCTTTGTCTTTCTAAATTAACTTTGGTATTACTGTCTCCTTTGCTTGTGAATGATTTCTTCTATGGCAGGCTGTATGTGATCAACGCCATTGGCCGTGGTCATCAATCTCCTCTGCTTCAGATCAAACGCCATTGGCCGTAGTCATCCAACTGAACGAGGGTGAAGCTCTAGCAGTTCATTCTCTTGGTGATTGGTGCACAAAATTGTTACTCTCTTACAATTTCGCACACATGACCAGCAAGTGCATTGGGTCGTCCAAGTAATACCTTACGTGAGTAAGGGTCGAATCCCACGGAGATTGTTGGTATGAAGCAATCTATGGTTATCTTGTAAATCTTAGTCAGGAAGTCAATTATGTTTATCAATTGAATTGTGAGTAACCAGTAGAGCATAAATTAAAAGTTACTTGTTGTGCAGTAATGGAGAATATGTTGGGGTTTTAGAGATGCTTTGTCTTCTGAATCTCTGCTTTCCTCTGTCTTCTTGTTCACATCACGCACGTCCCCCTATGGCAAGCTGTGTGTTGGTGGATCACCGTTGTCAATGGCTACCTTCCATCCTTCCAGTGAAAACTACGCTCACGTGCTCTGTCACAGCACGGCTAATCACCGGTTGGTTCTCGATCCGGTTGGAATAGGATTTACTATCCTTTTGCATCTGTCACTAACGCCCAGCCTTCAGGAGTTTGAAGCTCGTCACAGTCATTCAATCCTTGAATCCTACTCGGAATACCACAGACAAGGTTTAGACTTTCCGGATTCTCATGAATGCTGCCATCAGTTCTAGCTTATACCACGGAGATTCTGATTAAAGAATCTAAGAGATACTCATTCAATCGGATATAAAACGGAGGTGGTTGTCAGGCACACGTTCATGGTTTGAGGAAGGTGATGAATGTCACAGATCATCACCTTCATCACAGTTAATCGCGAATGAACATCTTAGATAGAAACAAGCGTGTTTGAATGGAAAACAGAAATACTTGCATTAATTCATCGAGACACAGCAGAGCTCCTCACCCCCAACAATGGGGTTTAGAGACTCATTCCATCAGAGAATACAAAGTTTAGATCTGAAATGTCATGAGATACAAAATAAGTCTCTAAAAGTTGTTTAAATACTAAACCAGTAGCCTAGGGTTACAAAATATGAGTGGACTATGATGGATGATGTAGAGATCCACTTCTGGGGCCCACTTGGTGTGCTGGGGCCCACTTGGTGTGTGCTGGGGCTGAGACTTTAAGCAATTCACGTGCAGAGGCCATTTGTGGAGTTGAACGCCAGTTTTTGTGCCAGTTTGGGCGTTCAACTCCAGTTTTTGATCCTATTCTGGCGCTGGACGCCAGAATTGGGCAGAGGACTGGCGTTGAACGCCAGTTTACGTCGTCTATCCTTGTGAAAAGTATGA
Source organism: Arachis ipaensis (assembly GCF_059453495.1). Classification (NCBI taxonomy): domain Eukaryota; kingdom Viridiplantae; phylum Streptophyta; class Magnoliopsida; order Fabales; family Fabaceae; genus Arachis; species Arachis ipaensis. The sequence continues at coordinate 39,803,573 of NC_142444.1, read as the reverse complement.
ACTATTATATATTTCTGGAAAGCCCTGGATGTCTACTTTCCAATGCAATTAGAAGCATGCCATTTTGAGTTTTGTAGCTCCAGAAAATTCAATTTGAGTGCAGGGAGGTCAGAATGCAACAGCATCAGCAGTCCTTTTTCAGCCTGAATCAGATTTTTGCTCAGCTCCTTCAATTTCAGCCAGAAAAATACCTGAAATTACAGAAAAACACACAACTCATAGTAAAGTCCAGAAATATGAATTTTTCCTAAAAACTACTGGAAATAAACTAAAAACTAACTAGAACATACTCAAAACTATATGAAATTATCCCCAAAAAGCGTATAAAATATCTGCTCATCACAACACCAAACTTAAACTGTTGCTTGTCCTCAAGCAACTAGACAAATAAAATAGAAGACTAATAGGTTGAGAAGCAATAATATCTCAGAGTTTTTTGATTGAAGCTCAGATCCTAATTAGATGAGCGGGACTAGTAGCTTTTTGCTTCTGAACAGTTTCGGCATCTCACTTTATCCATTGAAGCTCAGAGTGATTGGCATCTATAAGAACTCAGAATTCAGATAGTGTTATTGATTCTCTTAGTTCAGTGTGATGATTCTTGAACACAGCTTCTTTATGAGTCTTGGCCGTGGCCCTAAGCACTTTGTTTTCCAGTATTACTACCGGATACATAAATGCCACAGACACATAACTGGGTGAACCTTTTCAGATTGTGACTCAGCTTTGCTAAAGTCCCCAATTAGAGGTGTCCAGAGTTCTTAAGCACACTCTTCTTTTTGCTTTGGACCTTGACTTTAACCGCTCAGTCTCAAGTTTTCACTTGACACCTGCACGTCACAAGCACATGGTTAGGGACAGCTTGGTTTAGCCGCTTAGGCCAGGATTTTATTCCTTTTTGGCCCTCCTATCCACTGATTCTCAAAGCCTTGGGATCCTTTTTATTACCCTTGCCTTTTGGTTTTAAGAGCTTTGGCTTTTTCTGCTTGCTTTCTCTTTTTTTTTTCTTTCTCTTTTTTTTTTTTCTGCAAGCTTTGTTCTTTGCTGCTTTTTCTTGCTTCAAGAATCATTTTTATGATTTTTCAGATTCTCAATAACATGTCTCATGTTCATCATTCTTTCAAGAGCCAACATATTTAACAGTCTTAAACAACAAATTCAAAAGATATATGCACTGTTCAAGCATTCATTCAGAAGACAGAAAGCATTGCCACCACATTTAACTAATTAGAATTTCTCTTATTAAAACTCGAAATTTTATTGCTTCTTATTCAAAAGATTTACTACTTTATTCATGTTTGCTGATGATGAGAAAAATAAACTATAGCTTAATTGGAGATAAAATCAAAATAGATACTAATTACTACTATATGACTCCTAAGGTAAAATTAAAATAAGAACAGTTATCACAGAGTTAAGGCTAAGATTAGAACTCAACAACCTTGAGGTTTGGGAAGTGGATGTTCCTCTAGTCTGTGAGGTGCTTGGTCCTTCAAGAGAGAATTTCTGGCGCTTCAGTTCCTTTAAATCACGCCCTTGCTCCTCTTGGAGTGAGTTGTTTTCCTTTAAGGGCCATGATCTTAGTGATCACGAATAAGCACACCAAACTTAGAGCTTTGCTTGTCCTCAAGCAAAAGAAAAAGAAGGAGATGGGTAGAAGGAGAGCTCCTCCCCACCATCCTGGCGTTTGAACGCCCAAACACTGCCTGTTTTGGGCGTTCAACGCCCAAATGCTGCTCTCCTGGGCGTTCAACGCCCAGTTGTTGCCCTTTTCTGGCGTTGAACGCCAGATAGCTATCCTTACTGGCGTTCAGCGCCCACTGGATGCCCATTTTGGGTGCTGAACGCCCAAAATGGCCTTCACTGGCGTTTTCTTGCCAGTAAGCTCCCTATCTCTGTTTTGTGTGTAGATTCCTTCTGTAACCCTGTAAACTTATGCAAATGATTCTTTACCTTAGTGTCAGTGAACTTTATATAAACAAATAAAAATAAAAATAGGGCAAAATGCTTAGAGGATTGTTGTCCCATGGCTGGGTTGCCTCCCAGCAAGCGCTTCTTTATTGTCTTTAGCTGGACCTTGCTGAGCTTTTAATCTAGCTTCAGCCTTGAGCATTCTTGCTCAATGTTGCCCTCAAGATAATGCTTGATTCTCTGTCCATTGACAATGAACTTCTTATCAGAATCAATATCTTGGAGCTCCACATAACCATATGGTGATACACTTGTAATCACGTATGGTCCCCTCCACCGGGATTTCAGTTTCCCGGGGAATAGCCTGAGTCTAGAGTTAAACAACAGAACCTTCTGTCCTGGTTCAAAGATTCTAGATGACAGCTTTCTGTCATGCCATTTTTTTTATTTTTCTTTATAAAGCTTGGCATTTTTGAAAGCTGTGAATCTGAATTCCTCTAGCTCATTTAGCTGGAGCAATCGTTTTTCTCCTGCTAGTTTGGCATCAAAGTTTAGGAATCTGGTTGCCCAGTAGGCCTTGTGTTCCAATTCCACGGGCAGGTGACATGCCTTGCCATACACGAGTTGGTATGGAGAGGTCCCTATAGGGGTCTTGAATGCTGTTCTGTAAGCCCACAGAGCATCATCCAAGCTTCGTGCCCAATCCTTTCTACGGGTATTTACTGTCCGTTCCAGGATTCTCTTTAATTCTCTGTTAGAGACTTCAGCTTGCCCATTGGTTTGTGGATGATATGGAGTGGCCACCTTGTGGCGAATTCCATACCGAACCATGGCAGAGTAAAGCTGTTTATTGCAGAAGTGAGTGCCCCCATCACTGATTAGTACTATAGGGACACCAAATCTGCTAAAGATATGTTTCTGGAGGAACTTCAGCACTGTTTTAGTATCATTGGTGGGTGTGGCAATAGCCTCAACCCATTTTGATACATAGTCAACTGCCACCAGAATATAAGTGTTTGAATATGATGGTGGAAAAGGTCCCATGAAGTCAATTTCCCATACGTCAAACAACTCAATTTCCAAGATTCCTTGTTGAGGCATGGCGTAACCATGAGGCAGATTGCCAGCTCTTTGGCAACTGTCACAATTACGTACAAACTCTCGGGAATCTTTATAGAGTGTGGGCCAATAGAAGCCACATTAGAGGACCTTGGTGGCAGTTCGCTCACCTCCGAAATGGCATCCATATTGAGATCCGTGGCAATGCCACAGGATCCTCTGTGCTTCTTCTCTAGGCACACACCTACGGATAATTCCGTCTGCACATCTCTTAAAGAGATAAGGTTCATCCCACAAGTAGTACTTTGCATCAGTAATTAATTTCTTCTTTTGTATCCTGTTGTACTCCTTGGGTATGAACCTTGCAGCTTTATAGTTTGCAATATCGGCAAACCATGGTGCTTCCTGAATGGCGAATAAATGCTCATCAGGAAACGTCTCAGAGATCTCAAGAGAAGGGAGGGGCGTCCCTTCCACTGGCTCTATCCGGGACAGATGATCAGCCACTTGGTTCTCTGTCCCTTTTCTGTCTCTTATTTCTATATCAAACTCTTGCAGAAGCAATACCCATCTGATGAGCCTGGGTTTTGAATCCTGCTTTGTGAGTAGATATTTAAGAGCAGCATGGTCAGTATACACAATCACTTTTGATCCTACTAAGTATGATCTGAACTTGTCAATGGCGTAAACCACTGCAAGTAGTTCTTTTTCTGTGGTTGTGTAATTTTTCTGGGCATCATTTAGAACGCGACTGGCATAATAAATGACATGCAGAAGCTTGTCATGCCTCTGTCCCAATACTGCACCAATGGCATGATCACTGGCATCACACATTAACTCAAATGGCAATGTCCAGTCTGGTGCAGAAATGACTGGTGCTGTGACCAGCTTAGCTTTCAGCGTTTCAAACGCCTGCAGGCATGCTGTGTCAAACACAAATGGCGTGTCAGCAGCTAGCAGATTGCTTAGAGGTTTTGCGATTTTTGAAAAATCCTTTATAAACCTCCTATAGAATCCTGCATGCCCCAGAAAGCTTCTGATTGCCTTAACATTGGCAGGTGGTGGTAATTTTTCAATTACCTCTATTTTTGCTTGATCCACCTCTATTCCCTTGTTTGAGATTTTATGCCCAAGAACAATTCCTTCAGTCACCATGAAGTGACACTTTTCCCAGTTTAAAACTAGGTTGGTTTCTTGGCATCTTTTCAGAACAAGTTTCAGGTGATCAAGACAGGAGCTGAATGAGTCTCCATATACTGAGAAGTCATCCATGAAGACTTCCAGAAAATTTTCCACCATGTCAGAGAAAATAGAGAGCATGCATCTCTGGAAGGTTGCAGGCGCATTACATAGCCCAAATGGCATCCTTCTATAAGCAAACACTCCAGATGGACATGTGAATGCTGTTTTCTCTTGATCCTGGGGATCCACTGCAATCTGGTTATAGCCTGAATAGCCATCCAAAAAGCATTAATAATCATGACCTGCTAGTCTCTCTAGCATCTGGTCTATGAATGGTAAAGGAAAATGATCCTTTCTGGTGGCTGTATTGAGCCTTCTGTAGTCAATACACATGCGCCACCCTGTAACTGTTCTTGTAGGAACCAGTTCATTTTTTTCATTATGAATCACTGTCATGCCTCCCTTTTTTGGGACGACTTGAACAGGGCTCACCCAGGGGCTATCAGAAATGGGATAAATAATCCCAGCCTCTAGTAATTTGGTGACCTCTTTCTGCACCACTTCCTTCATGGCTGGATTTAGCCGCCTCTGTGGTTGAACCACTGGTTTGGCATTATCCTCCAGTAGGATTTTGTGCATGCATCTAGCTGGGCTTATGCCCTTAAGGTCACCTATGGACCACCCAAGAGCTGTCTTGTGTGTCCTTAGCACTTGAATAAGTGCTTCCTCTTCCTGTGAATTTAAAGCAGAGCTTATGATTACTGGAAAGGTGTCACCTTCTCCTAGAAATGCATATTTCAAGGATGGTGGCAGTGGCTTGAGCTCTGGTTTAGGAGGTTTTTCCTCTTTCAGAAGAAAGTTTAGAGGCTCTTTCATGTCCCCTGAATCCTCCAAATCAGGCTGAACATCCTTAAAGATGTCTTCCAACTCTGATTCGAGACTCTCAGCCATGTTGATCTCTTCTACCAAAGAGTCAATAAGGTCAACTTTCATGCAGTCTGTTGATGTGTCTGGATGCTGCATGGCTTTGACAGCGTTCAACTTGAACTCGTCATCGTTGACTCTCAGGGTTATTTCCCCCTGTTGGACGTCAATGAGGGATCGTCCAGTTGCTAGGAAGGGTCTTCCTAGAATGAGAGTGGCACTCTTGTGCTCCTCCATTTCCAGCACAACAAAGTCAGTGGGAAAGGCGAATGGCCCAACTCTGACAATCATGTCCTCAATCACGCCTGATGGGTATTTAGTGGAACCATCAGCAAGTTGGAAACATATCCGGGTTGGTTTAACTTCTTCAGTTAAGCCAAGCTTCCTGATAGTGGATGCAGGTATTAGGTTGATGCTTGCCCCAAGATCGCATAAGGCTGTCTTGGTGCAATCACCTTCCAATATGCATGGTATCAGAAAACTCCCAGGGTCTTTAAGCTTTTCAGGAAAGCTTTTCAGAATGACTGCACTGCATTCTTCAGTGAGGAGAACTCTTTCTGTTTCTCTCCACTCCTTTTTATGACTTAAGATCTCTTTCATGAACTTGGCATAAGAAGGTATTTGCTCAAGTGCCTCTGCAAAAGGAATCTTTATTTCAAGAGTCCTTAGATAATCTGCAAAGCGAGCAAATTGCTTATCCTGCTCCTCTTTCTGGAGTTTTTGAGGATAAGGTATCTTGGCTTTATATTCCTCAACCTTAGTGGTTAAAGAAGCCTTTTTAGAGGGGTTGTTATCAGCACTTGTGTGTGTCTGATCCCTCACTGGCAATTGAGTACCAGAGTCAGAAGCTGGAGTGACGTTAGACGCCAACTCACTGTCTGTTCCTGGCGCCTGAACGCCAGAAATGTGCCCGTTTTGGGCGTTCAACGCTGGATTATGCCCCCTTTGGGCGTTCAACGCCAGATTCTTGCCCATTTCTGGCGTTGAACGCCAATCCTGCCTTGTTTCTGGCGCTGAACGCCAGTTTTGGGCATGGTCTGGGCGTTCAGCGCCAGCCTTCCACCCATTTTCTGGCGTTTTAGTGCCAGAATTATTTTTCCCTGGGCTCTTACTGTCCTCAGGGAAATCTTTGGTGGGTTGCTCATTTCTTGAATTTTTGATGCCTTGAGGTGGGGTATTTAATGTTTTCCCACTTCTTAATTGAACTGCTTGGCATTCTTCTGCTATTTGCTTTGATAGCTGCTGCTTTGTTTGCTTAAACTGTTCGTCCATATGTATATTAGCTATCCTTGTCTCCTGTAACCTGTCTTTGAATTCAGCTAGCTGTTTTGTTAGAAAATCTAATTGCTGATTGAATTCAGCAGCTTGTTTTACAGTACTGAATTCAGTAGTTACTGTTTTAACCTCTTCATTCATGGAAGGGTTGCTGCTTAGATACAGATGCTGATTCCTGGCAACTGTATCAATGAGCTCTTGAGCTTCTTCAATTGTCTTTCTCATATGGATAGATCCACCAGCTGAGTAATCTAAAGACATCTGAGCTCCTTCTGCAAGCCCATAGTAGAAGATGTCTAACTGAACCCACTCTGAAAACATTTCAGAGGGGCATTTTCGTAGCATCTCTCTGTATCTCTCCTAGGCATCATAAAGAGATTCATTATCTCCTTGTTTAAAGCCTTGGATGTCCAGCCTTAGCTGTGTCATCCTTTTGGGAGGGAAATATTGATTCAGGAATTTTTCTGTCAGCTGTTTCCATGTTCTTATGCTGGCCTTAGGTTGGTTATTTAACCACCTCTTGGCTTGGTCTTTTACAGCAAATGGAAACAGTAATAGTCTGTAGACATCCTGATCTATTTCCTTATCATGTACTGTGTCAGCAATTTGTAAAAATTGTGCCAGAAACTCTGTAGGTTCTTCCTGTGGAAGACCGGAATACTGGCAACTTTGCTGCACCATGATAATGAGCTGAGGATTCAACTCAAAGCTACTGACTCCAATGGAGGGTATGCAGATGCTACTTCCATATGAAGCAGTAGAGGGGTTAGAATATGACCCCAGAGTCCTCCTGGACTGTTCATTTCCACTTATGTCCATGATGGATCTATGGATATAACTTGGACTGATTTACCTTTTTATTTATTTTATTTTATAAGAAGTAAATACTTAAATAAAATAAAATAACTAAAAAGAATTTGAATTTTGAAATTTTTTTTTTCGTTTATAAAAAAAAAGAAATTAATTAGTTAATAAAAAAAAGAAATTTTTGAAAAAGAGGGAAGATATTTTCGAAAATTAGAGAGAGGGAGAGTTAGTTAGGTAGTTTTGAAAAAGTTAAGAAACAAACAAAAAGTTAGTTAGTTAGTTGAAACAAATTTTGAAAAGATAAGAAGTTAGGAAGTTAGAAGAGATATTTTGAAAAGATATTTTTTTGAATTTAGTAAGGAGAGAGAAGGACAATAAGATAGTACAAGATTTAAAATTTTTAGATCTAATGCTCCTTGTTTTCGAAAAATTTGGAGGGAAAACACCAAGGAACACCAAACTTAAAAATTTTAAGATCAAGACACAAGGAAACTCAAGAACACTTTGAAGACTCACAAGAACACAAGAACATGAAGGAAGAACACCAAACTTAGAATTTTTAGAAAACCAAACCAAAAATTTCGAAAATCAAAGGGAAATCAACAAGAAAACACCAAACTTAAAGTTTGGCACAAGATTTAATAGAAAAAATGTTTTTGAAAAAGAAGGTTTTGAAAAGAGTATAAAAGATTCTAACCCAATTACCAAGAACACAGATTAACGCTCTAGCCAAATGAGTTATGGGACCTTCAAAAATTTTAAGGAAGATTATTTTTGAAAACACCAAACTTAAAGTTTGGCACATGATTTAATAGAAAAATTATTTTTGAAAAAGGTTTTTAAAAAATTATGATAGCCAATTATCATGAACATAAACACCACGTTCTAAATAACTGAGCTATAAGTTTAAAGTATTTTAACAAGAGATAAATAATAAAAGACTCTAAACCAAAAAAAAGGAAAGATTTTTCCTAATCTAAGCAACAAAATAATCCGTCAGTTGTTCAAACACGAACAATCCCCGGCAACGGCGCCAAAATCTTGGTGCACAAAATTGTTACTCTCTTACAATTTCGCACACATGACCAACAAGTGCACTGGGTCGTCCAAGTAATACCTTACGTGCGTAAGGGTCGAATCCCACGGAGATTGTTGGTTTGAAGCAATCTATGGTTATCTTGTAAATCTTAGTCAGGAAGTCAATTATGTTTATCAATTGAATTGTGAGTAACCAGTAGAGCATAAATTAAAAGTTACTTGTTGTGCAGTAATGGAGAATATGTTGGGGTTTTGGAGATGCTTTGTCTTCTGAATCTCTGCTTTCCTCTGTCTTCTTGTTCACATCACGCACGTCCCCCTATGGCAAGCTGTGTGTTGGTGGATCACCGTTGTCAATGGCTACCTTCCATCCTTCCAGTGAAAACTACACTCACGTGCTCTGTCACAGCACGACTAATCACCGGTTGGTTCTCGATCCGGTTGGAATAGGATTTACTATCCTTTTGCATCTGTCACTAACGCCCAGCCTTCAGGAGTTTGAAGCTCGTCACAGTCATTCAATCCTTGAATCCTACTCGGAATACCACAGACAAGGTTTAGACTTTCCGAATTCTCATGAATGCTGCCATCAGTTCTAGCTTATACCACGGAGATTCTGATTAAAGAATCTAAGAGATACTCATTCAATCGGATATAAAACGGAGGTGGTTGTCAGGCACACGTTCATGGTTTGAGGAAGGTGATGAATGTCACAGATCATCACCTTCATCACAGTTAATCGCGAATGAACATCTTAGATAGAAACAAGCGTGTTTGAATGGAAAACAGAAATACTTGCATTAATTCATCGAGACACAGCAGAGCTCCTCACCCCCAACAATGGGGTTTAGAGACTCATTCCATCAGAGAATACAAAGTTTAGATCTGAAATGTCATGAGATACAAAATAAGTCTCTAAAAGTTGTTTAAATACTAAACCAGTAGCCTAGGGTTACAAAATATGAGTGGACTATGATGGATGATGTAGAGATCCACTTCTGGGGCCCACTTGGTGTGCTGGGGCCCACTTGGTGTGTGCTGGGGCTGAGACTTTAAGCAATTCACGTGCAGAGGCCATTTGTGGAGTTGAACGCCAGTTTTTGTGCCAGTTTGGGCATTCAACTCCAGTTTTTGATCCTATTCTGGCGCTGGACGCCAGAATTGGGCAGAGGACTGGCGTTGAACGCCAGTTTACATCGTCTATCCTTGTGAAAAGTATGGACTATTATATATTGCAGGAAAGCCCTGGATGTCTACTTTCCAATGCAATTGGAAGCATGCCATTTCGAGTTCTGTAGCTCCAGAAAATCCAATTTGAGTGCAGGGAGGTCAGAATCCAACAGCATCAGCAGTCCTTTTTCAGCCTGAATCAGATTTTTGCTCAGCTCCTTCAATTTCAGCCAGAAAAATACCTGAAATTACAGAAAAACACACAACTCATAGTAAAGTCCAGAAATATGAATTTTTCCTAAAAACTACTGGAAATAAACTAAAAACTAACTAGAACATACTCAAAACTATATGAAATTATCCCCAAAAAGCGTATAAAATATCCGCTCATCAGTGATCCTACTCAAAATACCACAGACAAGGTCGAATCTTCCGGATCAGAGAATGCTGCTTCTTTGGGTTCTAGCCTCTACCACAGAGACCCTAATCACACGAACCCAAGTAAACATGGGTGGTTGTCGGGCACGTGGTCCTAGTATGATGAACAGAGCTGATTGTCACTGATCATACTATTCACCATGTTGAAGAACGAGTATACATCTTAGAATTAAATCAAACACGGATCAAAGAGAAACAGTAATACTTTTATTAATTCATAGGACTCAGCAGGGCTCCTCCCTTCAACCTAGGAGGTTTAGAAACTCATATTGAAGGAAAATACAATGATGAACAAAAATATGGTAAATGATGGATTAAGATCCTCAACAAAGAGTGATCTTCTACTTTAAATACTAAACTAATGACTAGTAAGGGTAAAACAGTCTTTTTAGTGCTAAAATCCACTTCTAAGGCCCACTTGGTGAGTGTTTAGGCTGAGCTTTGATGAGATTCACGTGCTATGAAGTCTCTAGGGTGTTGAACGCTGGCTAGGGGGTCCTCTTTGGGCGTTTGGACGCTGGTCTCTTCTCCTTGGGCGCTGAACGCCTGGAAGGGGGCAGGAGGCTGGCGTTGGACGCCAGTTTTAGGCCTCCTAATCTGAAGCAAAGTATAAACTATTATACATCTCTAGAAATCTCTAGAAGTCATCTTTCCATAGCCGTTGAGAACGCTCCATTTTAACTTCTGTAGCTCCAGAAAAGCTCTTCCGACTGCAAGGAGGTCAGATCCAGACAACATCTGCAGTGCTTTCTCTGTCTCTGAATCAGATTTTTGCTCCAGCTCTTTAATTTCAGCCAGAAATTACTTGAAATTGCACAAAAATACACAAACTCAAAGTAGAATCCAAAAATGTAAATTTAGCACTAAAAGCTATAAAAACTTAATAAAGACTAAACAAAACATACTAAAAACTATATGAAAATAAGGCCACAAAGCGTATAAAATATTCGCTCATCAATCAGTAGTTGAGATGATGAAGAAAAGCATGATGTTTTCTTGGATGAAGAAGATGAATTAACGAAGGAAGGTTGCTTAACTTAGGCTCACAATCTTTTTTTTATTTATTTAATGATCTAAACAGTTTTGACAATTATTTTGAAAGACAACGAGGTCCTTAACAAAAAAATATCATTTTTGGTCTCTGATCTTTATTTTTATGGGATTGATTAGCTCCTGTGTCAATGTTTTTTTTTGCACAGGGGCTAATTAGTCCTATAAAAGTAAAGATCAAGGGCCGAAAAAGGGTATTTTTGTTTTTAGGAACCTCGTACACCCTTCGAGGTAATTGTCAGGGGTCGAGTGGAGTGTTCACCCTTTATTTAATGTTAAACACCAAAAATGCCCCCTATTGAAATGCTGAAAATAATGATCCCACTTTTATTATTAAGAAAAATAACTTTTAATAATTAAAAAAATACACAAAATATCCAATTATCAAGAGAGATATTATGTGACAAATGTGGCATAGTGAGCACTCTAATACAAGCAATTCTATTAAAGGGAAGTTAGTTACAAAGCAAAGACACGTAGCTACTGACCAACCTCTATTAGACGTAGGTAGAAACATTAGAGGACACATCATAAATACCAAATGGAAGGATTATGTAGGATAGCTTGAGCCTGATATAGTGTCATTCTATCATTTTGTTCCTCCCTCTTCTGGTTATATCGAATTTCTTGTATCTAATTCTTCTTTTCATCCAGGTCCTCATGCACGACGAGCATTGCTGCATTTTTTGCTTCACTTTCTTTTCTTAGTTCATATCACTGTTTCATTGGTTTATTTTGTCTTCAAGTAATACTACCAATTCTTATAGCTCTAACTTCCTTGTAATTATTATTCTGAATCATCAATACAACATCACTTTTCCATCTGCATTATTAAGTACCTTCCATTTGGTGCTTTCATTGCCATGGTAGACAACACCAGAATGAAGTGTTTGGAGGCCGATGTCAATAAGCTATTTCAGATAATGGAGGAGAATAGATCTAAACGTGCTTGATTGAAGGAAGCAATAGATCTTAAATTCGAGTCTTTCCAAGACTCCATTTCCCAAATCGCTAATGAGTCATCTCAGGCTCGATCGGTTGTTTTGGGTTCTCACCATGGCACGAACTTTGAAGGGGATCATTCTTGGCCTGGAACTGTGCAACCTCGGAAGGTAAAGTGCAATTTGGCCAAATTTGATGGATTTGATGCCTTAACTTAGATTTTTTTTGTTGATCAATATTTTGAGCTCTTTCGGGTTCCTGAGGAGGAACAAGTGAGTTTCACTGTGATGCACATGTCGGGTATGGCAATCCCCTGGTTTTAGATGATGCAGCATACATCCCCCTTTCATTCTTGGACCTAATTGAAGAGATCAATTGAAATTGAGTTTGGTCCTTCGCTGTTTGAATCGCCGAGAGAACTTTTTTTTCAAACTCCAACAACAAGGGTTGATTTCCAATTATTATGCAGAATTTATGGCATTGGCTAACAGATCCCACATTGATCCCACGGGTGCCTTTAAGAATTGTTTCATTAGTGGGTTACAAAAGGATATTAGGCGCGACGTCAAGGCGCAATGTCCGCCTTCCTTAATGAGGGCCGTGAGCTTGGCCCGTTTATACGAGGACAAGTTCTCCTCCAATCCGAGTACCACTACGATGCCAGTCTTGTTCCGCTCTGTTAACTCTCAGACCCTGGCTTTAACTTAACCTAAGCCTTCTCTATGTACAAGCTCAACTCTATTACTGCCAGCGCCATCCTAACATTCCTCCGCTTCTTCTCCATAAAATCCAATTTGCAAGTTATCCTCAGCTGATATTCAGCCTAAGAGAGCCAAAGGCTTGTGTTATCGATGCGATTAGAAGTACACGGCTCTCCATAAGTGCCCAAATTGACACTTCATGTTATTTCAGCTTGAAGAAGAGGAATCACCGGATGTGGAACAGCAAGTTGCAATTAAAGAAGTAGTAGATTGACGATGACCAAAAGCATAGGTTTGGATTTTTGCACTAAAAATAGGATTGATATTGAAAGTATAGTCTAAACCCAACCATTGATCATCAATCAAATTATAATCCTAAAGATGTCACAATCAACACAAAATAACCGGGAGTTTTAAGTCCCGGGTCGTTCTCCCTAGGAACTAATGCCAAAGAGTGCACACAATTTTGGTTGTGGGAAACAAGGGGTGTTTTTAATAATAAGGAAGCAAACAAATAAAGAAATAAAAGAACAAGACAAAATTACAATTAATAAAGCAATAAAGGAATAAAAGAACTATGTATGTAATACAAACAAGTAAAACTATAAAGTGATTAAAGAGTGGTTCAAAACATAAATGAAACCTTGACTTGGGATGAATTATGGAATCCCTTCCTTGACATAACCACAACTATGATAATTATCATGATTTAATCTCACTTAGTTAACCCTTAACATCGAGGAGTAAGTCAAGCAAGCATAATTGACCTTAATCCATAAGTTCTAACTAACTTACCAAACTAGTTGATAAAAGGCTAGCTTTAATGGAAACAAGAATCAACTAACTCCCCAAGAATTACCATTAAATGTTGGACATTATGGCTCTAGTAATCCATAAACTTATTTCCCCAAACCAAGGGGTGGAAATCTACCCCATAACTAAGATTGGCATTTCATCAAATACATAGAGGGCATAAACATAAAACATGGTAAAATTGGAAAAATAGTGAAAGCTATAAACCATAAATGATCAAAATCAATAATGACAACTCAAACAAATATATAAAAGCCATCAAACATCAAATTAAACAACTAAGAATCCAGAATTGCAAGACTATGTAAATATTGACAAGAGAAATAAAAATAGATGAAAGTGTAGAACAAGTAATGTAATTAAAAGAGAAATTAAAGAAATACTTACAATGAGATAGTAAAATCCAAGAGAAAAACTTGAACTATAAAATTCTACATTGAAAACCTAATTGAAACCCTAATGAACTAGAGAGAAAACCTAAGCTAACTACCCTAAAACTACTCCTAAAAACTATTCTAAGATGGCTCCCTTTGTTATGTGTTGTTGCTCTTTCATATAGCCCTTCATTTCAGCCTCCAAGCCTTCAAAAATAGGCCAAAAAACCCCCAAAATCGCGAGTCACGGGAATTTTTAATGGAAGCATGCGCTGGTACCTGTGCGGACGCACAGGTCTGTGCATGGGCTTAAATGCTGATTTTTCTCCTGTGCGTGGGCACAGGTCCTGTGCGGACTAGTGCATGAATTGTAAATCACACTTTTTACAACTCGTACCACTAACCAGCGAGTGCACTGGGTCGTCCAAGTAATACCTTACGTGAGTAAGGGTCGAATCCCACGGAGATTGTTGGCTTGAAGCAATCTATGGTTATCTTGTAACTCTTAGTCAGGATATCAATTATATTTATCAGTTTAAATTGCGAAAAATAAAAGAGCATGAAATAAATACTTGTTCTGCAGTAATGGAGAATATGTTGGAGTTTTGGAGATGCTTTGTCTTCTGAATCTCTGCTTTCCCCCTGTCTTCTTCTTCACGCACGCAAGGTTCCTCCTATGGCAAGCTGTGTGTTGGTGGATCACCGTTGTTAATGGCTACCATCCGTCCTCTCAGTGAAAATGGTCCAGGTGCGCTGTCACCGTATGGCTAATCATCTGTCGGTTCTCACTCATGCTGGAATAGGATCCATTGATCCTTTTGCGTCTGTCACTATGCCCAACCCTTGTGAGTTTGAAGCTTGTCACAGTCATTCAATCCCTGAATCCTACTCAGAATACGACAAACAATGTTTAGACTTTCCGGATTCTCAAGAATGCTGCCAATGGATTCTAGCTTATACCACGAAGATTCTGATTAAGGAATCCAAGAGATACTCATTCAATCGAAGGTAGAACGGAGGTGGCTGTCAGTTACGTGTTCATAAGTTGAGAATGGTGATGAGTGTCACGGATCATCACATCCATCATATTGAAGTGCGAATGAACATCTTAGACAGAAACAAGCATGTTTGAATAGAAAACAGAAATAATTGCATTAATTCATCGAGACACAACAGAGCTCCTCACCCCCAACAATGGAGTTTAGAGACTCATACCGTTAAAGAGTACAAAGTTTAGATCTAAAATGTCATGAGGTACAAAATAAATCTCTAAAAGTTGTTTAAATACTAAACTAGTAACCTAGGTTTACAAAAAATGAGTAAACTAAGATAGATAGTGCAGAAATCCACTTCTGGGGCCCACTTGGTGTGTGTTGGGGCTGAGACTTGAGCTTTACACGTGCCTAGGCTGTTTCCAGAGTTAAACGCCAGGTTGTAACCTGTTTCTGGCGTTTAACTCCAACTTGCAACCTGTTTCTGGTGTTTAACGCCAGAATGCAACAAGGAACATGGAAAGCCCTAGATGTCTACTTTCCAACACAATTGAGAGCGTGCCATTTGGACTCCTGTAGCTCCAGAAAATCTATTTCGAGTGCAGGGAGGTCAGAATCCAACAGCATCTGCAGTCCTTTTTCAGCCTGAATCAGATTTTTGCTCAGCTCCCTCAATTTCAACCAAAAAATACCTGAAATCATAGAAAAACACACAAACTCATAGTAAAGTCTAGAAATGTGATTTTTATTTAAAAACTAATAAAAATATAATAAAAAGTGACTAAAACATATTAAAAACTACCTAAAAATAATGCCAAAAAGCGTATAAATTATCCGCTCATCACAATACCAAACTTAAATTGTTGCTTGTCCCCAAGCAACTAAAAACAAAGTAGGATAAAAAGAAGAGAATGTACAATGAATTCCAAAAACATCTATGAAGATCAGTCTTAGTTAGATGAGCGAGGCTATTAGCTTTTTGCTTCTGAACAGTTTTGGCATCTCACTTTATCCTTTGAAGTTCAGAATGATTGGTATCTATAGGAACTCAGAATTCAGATAGTATTATTGATTCTCCTAGTTCAGTATGTTGATTCTTGAACATAGTTACTTTATGAGTCTTGGCCGTGGCCCTAAGCACTCTGTTTTCCAGTATTACCACCGGATACATACATGCCACAGACACATAACTGGGTGAACCTTTTCAGATTGTGACTCAGCTTTGCTAATGTCCCCAATTAGAGGTGTCCAGGTTCTTAAGCACACTCTGTTTTTGCTTTGGATCTCGACTTTAACCGATCAGTCTCAAGTTTTCACTTGACACCTTCACGCCATAAGCACATGGTTAGGGACAGCTTGGTTTAGCCGCTTAGGCCAGGATTTTATTCCTTTAGGCCCTCCTATCCACTGATGCTCAAAGCCTTGGATTCTTTTTTATTACCCTTGCCTTTTGGTTTTAAGGGCTATTGGCTTTTTTCTCTTGCCTTTTGGTTTAAAGAGCTTTTGGCTTTTTCTGCTTGCTTTTTCTTTTTCTTGCTCTCTTTTTTTTCATATTTTTTTCTGCAAGCTTTATTCTTCACTGCTTTTTCTTGCTTCAAGAATCATTTTTATGATTTTTCAGATTATCAAATAACATTTCTCCTTTTTCATCATTCTTTCAAGAGCCAACAATTTTAACATTCATAAACAACAAATTCAAAAGACATATGCACTGTTCAAGCATTCATTCAGAAAACAAAAAGTATTGCCACCACATCAAAATAATTAAACTATTTTAAGATTCAAAATTCATGTACTTCTTTTTCATTTTTAGAAAACAATTTTCATTTAAGAAAGGTGATGGGTTCATAGGACATTCATATCTTTAAGACATAGACACTTAAATACTAGTGATCATATAGTAAAGACACAAACATAATTAAACATGAAGCATAGTAAATGAAAAAACAGAGAAATAAGAACAAGGAGATTAAGGAACGGGTCCACATTAGTGAGGGTGGCGTCTTCCTCTTCTTGAAGAACCAATGGTGCTCTTGAGCTCCTCTATGTCTCTTCATTGCCTTTGTTGCTCCTTCCTCATAGCTCTTTGATCTGCAGTCAATTGCTCTACCACTGAATTATGGAAAAACAAAAAGCAATGATTTTACCATACCAAACTTAAAAGGTTTGCTCGTCCTCGAGCAAAAGAAGAAAGAAGTGGAGAATATGGAGGATACGGAGGTGTGTGAATGGGTGGGTTTGGGAGGGGAATTGTTTGAATTTGAATGGTGAGATAGGTGGGGATCCTGTAGGGTCCCCAGATCAAGTGGGGTCAAGGACTTAACATCCCTACTCCAATTAGGCGTGTAAAATGCCCTTGCTGTGCAATCCTGGCGTTTAACGCCAGGCAGATGCTTGTTTCTGGCGTTTAAATGCCAGACTGCTCTCCTCCAGGGTGTGTTGTTTTTAATGCTGTTTTTTATTTTTCAGTAGTTTTTGTGACTTCACATGATCATCAACCTAATAAATCACGAAATAACAAAAAGAAAATAAAATAGATATGATTAAATAACATTGGGTTACCTCCCAACAAGCGCTTTTTAATGTCAATAGCTTGACAGTGAGCTCTCATGAAGCCTCACAGATAATCAGAGCAAGGTTGGAACCTCCCAACACCAAACTTAGAGTTTGGTTGTGGCCTCCCAACACCAAACTTAGAGTTTGAATGTGGGGGGTTTTGTTTGACTCTGTATTGAGAGAAGCTTTTCATGCTTCCTCTCCATGGTTACAGAAGGAGAACCTTGTGTCTTATAGTTTGCAATGTCTGCAAACCACAGAGCTTCCTGAATAGCAAACAATTGCTCATCCGGAAAGGTTTTAGAGATCTCAGTAGGAGGGAGGGATGCTCCTGCTACTGGTTCTATCCGGGACAAATGATCAGCTACTTAATTCTCTGTCCCTTTTCTGTCTCTTATTTCTATATCAAACTCTTGCAGAAGCAACACCCATCTTATGAGCCTAGGTTTTGAATCCTGCTTTGTGAGTAGATATTTAAGAGCAGTATGGTCAGTATACACAATCACTTTTGATCCTACTAAGTATGATCTAAACTTGTCAATGGCATAAACCACTGCAAGCAATTCTTTTTCTGTGGTTGTGTAATTTTTCTGGGCATCATTTAAAATGCGGCTAGCATAATAAATAACATGCAGAAGCTTGTTATGCCTCTGTTCCAGTACTGCACCAATGGCATGGTCACTGGCATCACACATTAGTTCAAATGGTAATGTCTAGTCTGGTGCAGAAATAACTGGTGCTGTGACCAGCTTAGCTTTCAGAGTTTCAAACGCCTGCAGACACTCTGTGTCAAACACAAATAGTGTGTCAGCAGCTAGCAGATTGCTAAGAGGTTTTGCAATTTTTGAAAAATCCTTTATAAACCTCCTATAGAATTCTGCATGCCCCAGAAAGCTTCTGATTGCCTTAACATTGGCAGGTGGTGGTAATTTTTCAATTACCTCTACCTTAGCTTGATCCACCTTTATTCCCTTGTTCAAAATCTTGTGCCCAAGGACAATCCCTTCAGTCACCATAAAGTGACATTTTTCCCAGTTTAAAACCAGGTTAGTCTCTTGGCATCTTTTCAGAACCAGTGTCAGGTGATCAAGACAGGAGCTAAATGAGTCTCCATATACTGAGAAGTCATCCATGAAGACTTCCAGAAATTTTTCCACCATATCAGAGAAAATAAAGAGTATGCATCTCTGAAAAGTTACAGGTGCATTACACAGCCCAAATGGCATCCTTCTGTAGGCAAATACTCCAGATGGACATGTGAATGCTGTTTTCTCTTGATCCTGAGGATCTACTACAATTTGGTTGTAGCCTGAATAGCCATCTAAAAAGCAGTAATAATCATGACCTGCTAGTCTTTCTAGCATCTGGTCTATGAATGGTAAAGGAAAATGATCCTTTCTGGTGGCTGTATTGAGCCTTCTATAGTCAAAACACATGCGCCACCCTGTAACTGTTCTTGTAGGAACCAGTTCATTTTTTTCATTATGAACCACTGTCATGCCTCCCTTTTTAGGGACAACTTGGACAGGGCTCACTCAGGGGCTATCAGAAATAGGATAAATAATCCCAGCCTCCAGTAACTTGGTGACCTCTTTCTGCACCACTTCCTTTATGGCTGGATTTAGCCGCCTCTGTGGTTGAACCACTGGCTTAGAATCATCCTTCAATAGGATCTTGTGCATGCATCTTGCTGGGCTGATGCCCTTAAGGTCACTTATGGACCACCCAAGAGCTGTCTTGTGTGTCCTTAGCATTTGAAGTAGCGCTTCCTCTTCCAGAGGATTTAAAGTAGAGCCTATGATCACCGGAAAAGTGTCACCTTCTCCCAGAAATGCATATTTCAGGGATGGTGGTAATGGTTTGAGCTCGGGTTTAGGAGGTTTTTCCTCTTCCTGAGGAAGTTTCAGAGGCTCTTTCAATTTCTCTGAATCCTCCAGATCAGGCTGAACATCTTTAAAAATGTCCTCTAGCTCTGATTCGAGACTCTCAGTCATATTGACCTCTTCCACCAGGGAGTCAATAATATCAACGCTCAGGCAGTCGTCTGATGTGTCTGGATGTTGCATAGCTTTGACAACATTCAACTTAAACTCATCCTCATTGACTCTTAGGGTTATCTCCCCTTTTTGGACGTCAATGAGGGTTCGTCCAGTTGCTAGGAATGGTCTTCCTAGAATGAGAGTTGCACTCTTGTGCTCCTCCATTTCCAGCACTACAAAGTCAGTAGGGAAGGCAAATGGCCCAACCTTGACAATCATGTCCTCAATTATGCCTGATGGGTATTTAATGGAGTCATCAGCAAGTTGAAGACAGATCCGGGTTGGTTTGACCTCTTCAGTCAAGCCAAGCTTTCTGATAGTGGATGCAGGGATTAGGTTGATGCTTGTCCCAAGATCACATAAAGTTGTCTTAGTGCAATTACCCTCTAATATGTATGGTATCATAAAGCTCCCGGGATCTTTAAGCTTTTCTGGGAAGCTTTTTAGAATGACTGCACTGCATTCTTCAGTGAGGAGAACTCTTTCAGTTTCTCTCCAATCCTTCTTATGACTCAAGATATCTTTCATGAACTTGGCATAAGAGGGTATTTGCTCAAGTGCCTCTGCAAACGGAATCTTTATTTCAAGAGTCCTGAGATAGTCTGCAAAGCGGGCAAATTGCTTATCCTGCTCCTCTTGGCGAAGTTTTTGAGGATAAGGCATCTTGGCTTTGTATTCCTCAACCTTGGTTGCTGCAGGTTTATTTCCTACAGAAGTGGTTGAAGAAGCCTTTTTAGAGGGGTTGTTATCAGCACTTGTGTGTGTTTGATCCCTCACTGGCATTTGAATGCCAGAGTTAGAAGCTGGAGTGGCGTTGGATGCCAACTCCTTACTTATTTCTGGCGTTTGAACGCCAGAACTGAGCTTCCATTGGGCGTTTGACGCCAAATCCTTGCCTGTTTCTGGCGTTTGAATGCCAGAGTTATTCCTTTCTGGGCTCTTACTATCCTCAGAGGGATTTTTAATAGCAGTTTGTTCATTTCTTGGCTTCCTGCTGCCTTGAAGTGAGGTATTTAATGTTTTCCCACTTCTTAATTGAACTGCTTGGCACTCTTCTGTTATTTGTTTTGATAACTGCTGTTTTGTTTGCTTCAACTGTACTTCCATATTCAGATTAGCCATTCTTGTGTCTTGTAGTATCTCCTTGAATTCGGCCAGCTGTTTTGTTAGAAAGTCTAATTGCTGATTGAATTTAGTAATTTGTTCTGCAGGACTGAGTTCAGCAGTTACTATTTTAGCCTCTTCTTTCTTGGAAGATTCACTGCTTAGGTACAGATGCTAATTTCTGGCAACTGTATCAATAAGCTCTTGAGCCTCTTCAATTGTCTTTCTCATGTGCATAGATCCACCAGCTGAGTGGTCTAGAGAAATTTGAGCTTTCTCTGTAAGCCCATAATAGAAGATATCTAACTGCACCCATTCTGAAAACTTTTGAGAGGGGCATTTCCTTAGCATCCCTCTGTATCTCTCCGAGGCATCATAAAGGGATTCATCACCCTCTTGCTTAAAGCCTTGGATGTCCAGCCTTAGCTGTGTCATCCTTTTTGGAGGGAAATATTGATTCAGGAATTTGTCTGATAACTGTTTCTATGTCCTTATGCTTACTGTGGGTTGGTTATTTAACCACCTTTTAGCTTGATCTTTTACAGCAAACGGAAACAGTAACAATCTGTATACATCGTGATCTACCTCCTTGTCACGTACTGTGTCAGCAATTTGCAAGAATTGTGCCAGAAACTCAGTAGGTTCTTCATGTGGAAGACTGGAATACTGGCAGTTTTGTTGCACCATGACAATGAGCTGAGGATTTAGCTTAAAACTGCCTGCTTTGATGAAGGGTATACAGATACTACTCCCATATGCAGCAGTAGTGGGATTACCATATGACCCCAGAGTCCTTCTGGACTGTTCATTTCCACTTAGATCCATGATGGATAAAATGAAATTGATATGAATGGCAAAGAGAATATATTTTTAATTTTTTTTTGAAAACCAAAATTAAAATAAAATAAAATAAATGAAAAATTGACTAAAATTTCGAAAAATTCTAAGAAAAAGAAATAAAAGAAAATTGAAAACTAAATTAATTAATTAAAAAGATTTAAAATTAGAAAAGATAAGATAAGCTAGGTAAGAGAAGATAAGGAATTTAAATTAAATTAAAAAGTTTTGAAATTTAAATTTTAAATTTTAAAATTTAAAAATTGAAATTTGAAAATTGAAATTTAAAAATTGAATTTTGAATTTTCGAAAAAGTCAACAATATAAGATAAGGATTTAAAAAAAATTAAATTTTGAAAAGATTTGATTTTTTTAAATTTGAAAATTAAATTTTGAATTTTAAATTTTGAAATTTGAATTTTGAATTTTGGAAGTTGAAATTTGAAATTTGAAATAAGATAAGATAAGATTTTGAAAAGATATGATTTTTTTGAAAAAGATTTGAATTTGAAATTTTTAAAACTAAGATAATAAAAATTTTAAAATAAAGTCTGAATTTTTAAAAGGAAAATTCGAAAAATCAATTAAAATAAAGGAAAAAGATATTTTTTAATTCAATGAGGAAAGAGAAAAACAATAAAAAGACACAAAACTTAAAATTTTTAGATTTAATGCTCCTTATTTTCGAAAATTTGGAGGAAAAATACCAAAGAACACCAAACATAAAAATTTTAAGATCAAAACACAAGAAAGACTCAAGAACACCTTGAAGATTCACAAGAACATGAAGAACAAAAATTCAAAGACTCAAAGGACTCAAGAACATGAAAAGAAGAACACCAAACTTAAAATTTTTAGAAAACCAAAAATAAATTTTCAAAAATTAAATAAAAACTAACAAGAAAACACCAAACTTAAAGCTTGACACAAGATTTAATCAAAGAAAGATTATTTTTGAAAAAGTTTTTTTAAAAAAGATAGCCAATTACCAAGAACATAAGCACAACGCTCTAGCCAATTGAGCTATAAAATTTAACGTGTTTTAACAACGTATTTAATAAATAAATTTTTTTTTGAAACTAAAAATTCGAAAAAGCACAAGAAAAATAAGAAAAGACACAAAATAAGACAAACCAAAGATCAAACAAGGAAAATAAACAAGAACAACTTGAAGATTAAGAAAGAACAATGAACACAAATTCGAAAATTTAAAAGAAAATAAAATAAAAAATACAATTGACACCAAACTTAAAATATGAAACCAAACTCAAACAGAAAAACTCAATTATCAGTTTATAAAATTTTCGAAAAATTTAAAAAGAAAAAATAAGGATTTAAAAAAAGAAATTTCAACCAAAAACAATAATAGAAGACTCTAAACCAAAAAGAAGAATTTTTCCTAATCTAAGCAACAAAATAAACCGTCAGTTGTCCAAACTCGAACAATCCCCGGCAACGGTGCCAAAAACTTGGTGCACGAATTGTAAATCACACTTTTTACAACTCGTACCACTAACCAGCAAGTGCACTGGGTCGTCCAAGTAATACCTTACGTGAGTAAGGGTTGAATCCCACGGAGATTGTTGGCTTGAAGCAATCTATGGTTATCTTGTAACTCTTAGTCAGGATATCAATTATATTTATCAGTTTAAATTGCAAAAAATAAAAGAGCATGAAATAAATACTTGTTCTGCAGTAATGGAGAATATGTTGGAGTTTTGGAGATGCTTTGTCTTCTGAATCTCGACTTTCCCCCTGTCTTCTTCTTCATGCACGCAAGGTTCCTCCTATGGCAAGTTGTGTGTTGGTGGATCACCGTTGTCAATGGCTACCATCCGTCCTCTCAGTGAAAATGGTCCAGGTGCGCTGTCACCGCACGGCTAATCATCTGTCGGTTCTCACTCATGCTTGAATAGGATCCATTGATCCTTTTGCGTCTGTCACTATGCCCAACCCTTGTGAGTTTGAAGCTTGTCATAGTCATTCAATCCCTGAATCCTACTCGGAATACCACAGACAAGGTTTAGACTTTCCAGATTCTCAAGAATGCTGCCAATGGATTCTAGCTTATAGCACGAAGATTCTGATTAAGGAATCCAAGAGATACTCATTCAATCGAAGGTAGAACGGAGGTGGTTGTCAGTCACGCGTTCATAAGTTGAGAATGGTGATAAGTGTCACGGATCATCACATCCATCATATTAAAGTGCGAATGAACATCTTAGACAGAAACAAGCGTGTTTGAATAGAAAATAGAAATAATTGCATTAATTCATCGAGACACAGCAGAGCTCCTCACCCCCAACAATGGAGTTTAAAGACTCATGCCATTAAAGATTACAAAGTTTAGATCTAAAATGTCATGAGGTACAAAATAAATCTCTAAAAGTTGTTTACAGAAAATGAGTAAACTAAGATAGATAGTGCAGAAATCCACTTCTGGGGCCCACTTGGTGTGTGTTGGGGCTGAGACTTGAGCTTTACACGTGCTTAGGCTGTTTCCTGAGTTAAACGCCAGGTTGTAACCTGTTTCTGGCGTTTAACTCCAACTTGTAACCTGTTTCTGGCGTTTAACGCCAGAATGCAACATGGAACTAGAGTTGAACGCCAGTTTACGTCATTTATCCTTGAGAAAAGTATGGACTATTATATATTGATGGAAAGCCCTAGATGTCTAATTTCCAACCCAATTGAGAGCGCGCCATTTGAACTCTTGTAGCTCCAGAAAATCTATTTCGAGTGCAGGGAGGTCAGAATCCAACAGCATCTGCAGTCCTTTTTCAGCCTGAATTAGATTTTTGCTCAGCTCCCTCAATTTCAGCCAGAAAATACCTGAAATCACAGAAAAACATACAAACTCATAGTAAAGTCCAGAAATGTGATTTTTATTTAAAAACTAATAAAAATATAATAAAAAGTGACTAAAACATATTAAAAACTACCTAAAAACAATGCCAAAAAGCGTATAAATTATCCGCTCATCACGGATGCACAGGTCCTGATTTCCATTCTGCTCTGAGCATGGATACAGGTCCTGATTTTTACCCTGCCTTGTGCGTGGGCACAGAAGGTGCGCGTAGGCACAAGCTGAAATGCTTTTCTCCTTTGTTTTCTTCATGTTTTCTCCCTTTTTGCATGCTTTCTTCCACTTCTACCAAACCATTCTTGCCTCTAGGACCTAAAATCACTCAACAAATATATCACAAGATCGAATAGAATAAAAGTGAGATTAAATTGCTCAATTTAAGCACAAAAATGCATATTTTCACATTTAGGTTCAATTTAGGGATCAAACACAAAAGTATGCTATTTTGGTGAATAAGTGTGAGTTTAATTGATGAAATCCATCCAATTATAGCCAAGATATATCATCAAATATGGATTCATCATAGATCCTTTACTCTAGACCCTTAAGCAATAAGTAACTGACTATCACCTATCCTACAATGCCATGTATGGTACCTCTGGTTTGTCTACTATCCAAATCAGAGCTATCCTTTAAGGGTTAGAGGTTTGGGCTCTATTGGACGGGGGCAGCTCTGATAGTTTCCTCCAGCCTCTAATAGCAAAATTTTAGAACATCCAGTGCAGCCTGCCCTGGTGTGAGGTTGATAGTGGAAAATTTTGGCATCATGGATGTTGAGGGTTATATTCCTTTTCTGGAGGTCACAATGAGCGGGTGCAAAGTCACTATTCCACATGTCTTTGTACTACATGTTGCTGGGGGTGACTTGGTGATCGTTTCCCCTTGGCTCAAGCAACTGAAAACGCACATTGTGGACTATAATGCTGCTTTTCTTCGATTCCTTCATAATAGTGAGTTTGTTACACTGCATGGTGAGAAGAACTCCACCCCAGAGTAAGCTCAGTATCACCACATTTGATGTCTTCTCAACACTGATGTAATTGAAGAAGTCTTCACAGTAGATGTTCAGCAACCTGCACATAATCCAGTCATTCCCCTGCCGTTTTCTACTACCATGGAGCCTGCTTTTGCTGAACTCCTCCAGAAGTATCAAATAGTGTTTCAGCATCCTACAGAACTTCCCCCACAAAGATTACATGACCACTCTATTCCTTTGGTAGAGGGGGCAGCACCGATTCGGGTTAGACTGTACCGATACCCTCATCACCATAAGACTCAAATTGATTGCATGATTCAAGAGATGCTTAACGATGGCATCATTCAGCCACGCCATAGCCCCTTCTCATCACAAATCCTTTTGGTAAAAAAAGGACAACTCTTGGAGATTCTGTACTGACTACCGTGCTTTAAATAATATTACAATCAAGGATCAATTTTTCATTCCGACGGTGGATGAACTTCTCGATAAGTTGTTGGAGCAAAAATTTTTTCAAAGTTGGATCTCAGATCAGATTATCACTAGATTTTGGTGAAGCCAAAGGATAGATACAAGACCACATTTTGCACACATCAAGGACATTACGAATGACTAATAATTCCATTTGGATTAACAAATGCACCAGCCACCTTCCAACATCTATTGAACGATATCTTTCGGCTATTCTTAAGAAAGTTAGTCCTTGTGATCTTCGATGACATATTGATCTACATCCCTTCTACTTCTCAGCATTTAGAACATTTGGAGATCGTGTTGCAAACATTACAGAAGGAATCCTTATTTGCCAAGATGTCAAAATGCTTGTTTGTTGTATCCGAAATTGACTATCTGGGTAACATCATCACTGAAAAGGGTGTTTACATAGAGAAAGATATAGTTTAGGCTGTAAACGCTTGGCCGACACCTGAGAACCTCAAACAACTTCGGAAATTTCTTGGTTTGACAAGTTACTATAGGCACTTCATCAAAGGCTACGCTTCTCTTGTGTAAGACCTCTAAATTTTTAAAAGTTATTAATTAATTATTTAGGATGCATTATATTTATTTAAGACTGTATTTTAGAGATTTTTATATAAAAGTTGAGTAAACTCTTATTTTTGATTTAGAGTTCTTATAATTGAAAAATAGTGAATATTTTATATGCCTTAATTTTAAATATGTATATTTTTAACCTTATTTTATAAATGAAGGAGAATTAATTTATTTGTTTCCAATTTTTATTTAATTAGCATTAAATCGAAACTAATTTATAAATTTGTAATTGAAAGGTATTTTAAAGATGGATATTTTATATTTAATTTAATATAATATCTCTTAATTTTATTAAAATTTAACAAAACCTCAATTTGCCCCAAATTAAACCCTAATCCTAATTTACATTACTCTTAACCCTAATTTTATACACATTCTCATATTAATCCTAATTAAACATAATACACCTTATTTTCCCAATCCTAGCTGCCACTACCCCCCTTTTTCCCTAACCCTTCCACGCTGCCACCCTTCATTCAAAAAGAAAGAAACAAAAGAAATGGAAGAACAAAGAGGGGGAAACAGAGATCAGAGGGAGAAGAGAGGGGGAGGAAGTTGTCGTGCCTATCCACTCGTCGCCGCCGTCCGAGGAGCTTCCGTGGACGCTGCTATCAAGCTCGTAGGTGAGAGAAAGAGAGTTCACGTGGGACAGAGGAACATGTTGCACCGCCGTTCATCGCTGCTCAGCCACCACCATGCCTTGTTGACGTCGTCAGAGCCGCCCAGTAGCCGTCGCGAGCTGCCCAGTAGCCGCCGTCATCTTCACAAACCGTCGCTGTTGCCAGGGTCGTGCCACCATCGTGTCTCACCGGCGTTGAAGGAGCCATCGTCGAATGAAGCAGGGAGAGAGAAAAAGCTACAAAAGAGAGAAAAGGAGGTGGCGGAGACCTTTTTCCACCGCTGCTCCCGTTACTGTTGCCGTCGACGGAGCTCGCCGTCGCTAGAGGTAAGTCGGCGTCGCGTTCTTGCTGCTTTGAGCCACCAGTGCCGCTGCTGCTACTCCAAAATTCCACTTCTGTTTCTTAGGGATTTCTATCTCATCCCCCTTGAAGTTACCGTCGGTTCTGTCCTTGCCAGTGAGGGTCACCGGAGCTGCTGCAATTCCAGTCTTTTGTTCCTCTGCTAAGGTTATTCTGTCGCACTTTGTCTTGCTATAATGTTTCATTAATTAACTCTATCCTACTTTACATAAATGTTCCATTGTATCCTTACTCAGCCTTAAACCACAGTAGATTATTAGATTCACCGTTGTTGACGTTTTGTAGCTGCCTCGCGGTGTTGTTTCATCGTCGCTGTTGCTGGAAGAAGCAGTCGAAGTGGCTGCCATGAATTAAAAGGAAAGGGAGTTGTTACAATAGGCTTATGCGAACTCGGCTAATCGAGGTAGGGGATTGTTTTAAAGTTAAAATATTTTGGGATTGAATACCTGATGAGTTTAGCAGATTAATGCAAGCAAATTAATTTCTGTGTTTAAAATGATTTTCTGCTGTGATTAGAGTTGTTGTGGTTGCTGCGTAAGTAGTTAGGAGCTGAGGTTGCAGCTGCCACTGATTGCGGGCCGAAAAGAAAGGGTTTCTTGATGCGTTTCATTTTTGAGTTTCGATTATTCGAGGTAGGGATTTTTCTTAAAATCTATTTTACATTACGGAGTTGTTATAAATAGATATTAATGTGAGAAAACATATGTCTGTGATTATGATTGTCTTATAAATGTGGCTATTTGCTGGATTGAATGACTGATTGCTTGTTTGCTTGAGTAGTTTGTGATTGCTGAAAAGAAATTAGTTTGAAAGGTTATTTAGTTGATTATTGTGAAAAATGGCTTTCTTGGTTTTGAAGCTATTTTTGATAATGTAAACGAATCGGCTTTGGAACTGATTTGGAATATGAAACTGAATTAATTTTGGAAATGAATGAGATTTGGAAATGGTTGAGAAAATGTTTGAGAAATGTTTAGATGGGACCCGAAAAGGGTGGTAGTGTCCGAATTTTAGAGGAGATGCTGTCGAAATTTTATAAAATTCGAAGTTTTATTTGAAGTAATTAATTAAAAAGATTTGTTTTTAAACATTATATGTTTTAAGATTGATTTATTTATCAAAGAAAGAATTTTGTTTTGAATAGGGACTGTTAATGAACGGGATGGAAAGAAGGATGATGAGGATTGATGAGGATTTTCTTTGAAATATGGTTTTTGAATGAATTTGGAAATGAGATTTGGATTGATGAATGATTATGATGCTAAGAATGTTGAGATATGATCTTTGAATTATTCATATGGCTTATAAATTTGAGATATCTGAGATACGAGGTTCCCTGGATTAAGTGCCTTGACTTACTACCACGTGTACCAGGTTGAAAACTCGATACTCTATTGACCCTACGACGTAAGTGTGACCGGGCACTATATAAATTCCCGGGAATGTTACCCCCATTGAGCAATATTGATTATTTGAGAAAAAGCTATGCATAGACTCTTGGGGATGCACGTCGGGGGACAGTCTAAGGACAATTCAGACTTGTCAAGTTGACTGGATAACCGACAACTGAGCCTCATCAGCCATAGGATAGGCATGCATCATATGCATTTGTATGCTTTGCTTGGGTTTGAACTTGTTTTGGTTTGCCTAATTGCTAAACTGTTCTTAACTGCTACTTGAACTATTTGCTGTAACTACTTCCTACTTGTGCTTTCCTTGTCTGTCTTGCCTGTGTTTGTCCTGGCGTGTTACATTTGAGAATGGACTTTGATGCTGAATTAATAATTGTGTTGTTTGATTGCGTGGTTGGTTTCTGATTGAGATTTGCTTATGAGAAAAGAAAGACTTTGGATTTCTAAAAATATTAAACATTGTCTCTTCGAAAAGGTTTTGAAGGATTAGCTATTGGATTTTAAAAGGATTCATAAGGCAATGATAATCACTGAATTTGAAAACAGTCTTCTTATTAAATATCTTCTTATGACAACTTTAAAACTCCGTAGTGAGACCATGTGGTTAGGTTCTCACCCCCCTACAGCTTTACCTTTTCAGGAACCGGATGAAGAAGCATTAAGAAGAGTTAAACTCTGTTTGGTTTTATATGTTGTTGTATTAATTAGATTATTTTCTTCCCTCGTCTTTGTTATTACAAGTTTGTAAGAGGGATATGAATTGTATGTTTTATACGTATATTATATTGAGTTATTATGTAAGGAGTCTTGTATATGAATCTATGTCTGCTTGTATTTTTCTTAAAATAAAGTATTTGCTTCCAGTTTTCAAAGAAATCAGCGATACAGTATCGAGTCACAGGCTCATATTCTAGTATTTAGTATGTAAAGTAGTCGTAATACTTCTTGCTATCAGAGTAGCGCAGCCGGAAGCGTGACTCCTGATAGCGAGGGTGTTACATCTTGCATCTCCTCTCACGGATTTATTGAAGTAAGATGCCTTCCAGTGGAGTTCAGTTGCTGCTCATGCCTTCGAGTCATTGAAGAAGGCAATTACTTCCAAACCAGTTTTAGCTCTTCCCAACTTTGATCAACCTTTTATAGTGGAGACTGATACTTCTAATATGGGAATTGGAACGGTACTTTTGCAAGATAAACACCACATCGCCTTCTTTTCTAAGAAATTATCTACTAACAATCAGTGCAATCAGCTTATGCCCGGGAATTCTATGCGGTGACTGAAGCGGTAGGCAAGTTCCCCCATTACTTATTAGGGAAAAATTCATTATACGTATAGATCAGCAAAGCTTAAAGACTCTGGGAGGTTAGATCTTGCACACCCCTAACCAGCAAAGGTGGATACACAAGCTCATAGAGTATGACTTTGAGATTCAATATAAACCTGGTAAGGAGAATATTGCTGCTGATGCCCTTTCACGCAGCTTCATGGATGCTTGATCTTGCCTGAAACTGGAATGGTTCAATACATTGAAGAGCAAAATTGAGGTTGACAACGAACCGTAGGAGCTTTAGGAGAATTGTGAGAAAGGCTGACCTAAGGACCCCAACTATTTTGTTCAAAATGGGGTTCTATTATGGAGGAATAGGTTGGTGGTTCCAAAAGGGGGTTTATTGATGCAAGCAATTTTGCATGAATACCATGATGGTATGATTGGAGGTCATTCCAGAATTTCCAAGACTGTGGAATGGATTTGTTCTACCTTTTATTGACCAAATATGTCACAAGTACAAACTCCAATGAAAATTAACCGAAGTATTTAGACTCTGGATCGTATCACAAGGAATTGTAATAAAGTGATCAATTATTGGCTATGAGAGAACAAGGAATTTGATTGATAAAAGGGGCAATAAAATAAATGACAAGAAAAGTAAATCAAGCGAGTAAAGAAAGCAAGTAATAAAGAGAGACATTCATAGCAAGGATTGAGAATATAGGCTTTCTATCCTAGTCACTAATAACAATAATTAACAAGAATTTATCTCATTTCGTCATCTCCAATGTTGGAAGAAGGTGTAAGTTATCTTCCATAAGAGAAAGTCAAATAAGACTAGTTAATCTCAATCCAAAATTTCTAATCAACTCACTAATGGAATTACCAAGAGATTAGAGTCAATGGAAATAATATTAACTAAAAACTCTAGATCACCAACATGAGTTGGGTATTTATGACTCAAGATCACCTAATTACTCTTTCCAAGCCAAGAATGCTCAAGATCTACTCTAACATCCTTCCAAGCATTTTGTCAAACACTTGGAAGGTATAAACGGAAATCATAATAAAAGTGCAAGAAATATAAATCTATCAACTACCAATTGCAAGGAAAGTAAAATTCACAACTCAAATAAACAATAAAAGAACATCAAACATCAAATCTCATTGAATGTAAACCAAATCCAACATGAGTTCATGAACATAAAAGAGGCATAAAAGTAAAATTAACAAGAGAACTAAGAAGAATGAAATAGTAGAAACAAGAAATTGTAAAAGAAACAAGATGAAATCAAGAAATCATGCCAAGATTTAAGAGAAATTAACCTAACCCAAACCTAATTCTAGAGAGAAGAGGGAGCTTCTCTCTCTAAAAAACTAACTAAACGCTCATCATGACTAACTAAGTGCTCCCCTCTTGCTCAAGCTTGAATTCTGCATGAAATACCCTCAGAAACGAGTTTGATTTGGGCCTGGGTAGCTCAGAAATCGCCCCCAGTGATTTCACTTTAAGTGGGTCACGTGCCGAGCGTCACGCGTACGCGTGGGTGACGTGTGCGCGTCGATGGCAGAAACCTCTACTCACGCGTATGCGTGAGTGACGCGTGCGCGTGGCTTGAAAATCTCCAATGCACGCGTACGCGTGCATGACGCGTGCGCGTGGCCCTCAATTCTCCAAAAGCTCATTTCTTCATGGATTCTCCCATTTGCATGCTTTTCTCTTCAATTCTTCCATCCAATACTTGCCTTATGAACCTGAAATCACTCAACAAACACATCAAGGCATCGAATGGAATTAAAGTGAATTAAAATCACCAATTTAAGGGCCTAAAAAGCATGTTTTTACACTTAAGCACAATTTAAGGGAGAATTACAAAATCATGCTATTTCATTGAATAAATGTGGGAAAAGGTGATAAAATCCCCTAAAATAAGCACAAGATAAACCACAAAATTGGGGTTTATCAAACCTCCCCACACTTAAACTAAGCATGTCCTCATGCTAAAATCAAGAAAGAAGCAAAGGGTATCAACATTTATTCAATGTAAGCTACCTAAATGCAACTACCTATATGCAATCTATCTAAATAATGCAAGTACTTGGTCAAAACAAATCAATTTCCAAGAATACATGTACAAGTACAAGGGCTAAAGCAATAGCAATCAAAGCAAACCCACAATTGAATTGAGTTATTGAAAAGAATTTACAAACTTGCAAGAAAGGATGATCATGGGTGAAAACATGTAATTGAGCGATCGAACCCTCACCGGATGTGTATCCGCTCTAGTCACTCAAGTGTATGGGGTCGATCCACTCAATTCTCCCCTAATCATGCTTTCTAAGATTTGTTTTTCATCTAACAATCAACAATTATTTCATGCATGCATACAAGTATCATGAGGTCTTTCCCATAGGTTGTAATGGGGCTAGGGTCAAGGTAAGGATGCATATGGTCAAGTGAGTTTGAAATTTGAATCTTTGATAAACCTAAGCTTCCCACCTAACCTATGAAAACCTATACAATTCTAAACAAACCTAACTACTCATTCTTCACTTTTTCACACACTCATGCATTCTCTTTTGATTACCACACATATGCATTGATTTTTATTGAGCTTCACTTTGGGGCATTTTATCCCCTTCTTATTGCTTTTCTTTTTCTTTCTTGTCTATTTTTTTTCTTTTACATACATACATATATATATATATATATATATATATATATATATATATATATATATTGTTTTTCTCTTTTTTTTTTGGCAAACTAAAATATATACAAGAGCATCAATGCATATAGTTTAACATTCAATGCATGAGTATGTACCCAATTCCCATAATTTTCACAAAACCACAAAATACAGTTTTATCTCTACCCAATGTTCCCAACTCTCCCAAACCAAATAGTGAACACTCTCACTAGCCTAAGCTAATCAAAGATCCAAATTAAGGACATTTATTGTTTTTCACTTAGGCTTGTAATGTGCTAAAATTAAGAACAAATGGGTTTAGCGTAGGCTCAAAGTTGGCTAACAATAAAATTTAAAAGGTAGGCTATTTGGGTAAGTGAGCTATTTGAACAATGGCCTCAATCATATAAATGCATGTATACACAAAATAATGGACATAAAGAATCAAACAAATCAAGGATTACAATCATAGGAAGAGAATAATGCACACAAGAATGAAAATAAGTGGTCATATGATGTGACCACACAGTTAGGCTCAAATCTCACATGCTTGTGTTCTTAGCTCAAAAATCATGTTCCACAATATATAATTCAAGCAAGTTCTAAAAAAATTTTTTTTCTTTCAATCAATTGGGGTTCTCTATAGATAAAATCCTTGGAAAATATCATGATTTTGACTAAGCTTAATATATACATATGCAATGTGGTGCACGAAATTGTGATCATCAATGGCGCCAACAACTTGGTACACACAATTGTAATCTCAACTCTTTGTCACAACTCCGCACAACTAACCAGCAAGTGCACTGGGTCGTCCAAGTAATAAACCTTACGTGAGTAAGGGTCGATCCCACGAAGATTGTCGACTTGAAGCAAGCTATGGTCATCTTGTAAATCTCAGTCAGGCAGATTCAAATGGTTATGGAGAATTGATAATTAAAAGATGAATAAAATATAAAATAGGATAGAGATACTTATGTAATTCATTGGTGAGAATTTCAGATAAGCGTATGAAGATGCTTTGTTCCTTCTGAACCTCCACTTTCCTATTGCCTTCTTCCAATCATTCATACTCCTTTCCATGGCAAGCTTATGTTGGGTTTCACCGTTGTCAATGGCTACTTCCCGTCTTCTCAGTGAAAATGGTCCAAATGCGCTGTCACTGCACGGCTAATCAGCTGTTGGTTCTCGATCATGTTGGAATAGGATCCATTGATCCTTTTGCGTCTGTCACTACGCCCAACACTCGCGAGTTTGAAGCTCGTCACAGTCATCCCTTCCCAGATCCTACTCGAAATACCACAGACAAGGTTTAGACTTTTCGGATCTCAGGAATGTTGCCAATTGATTCTAGCCTATACCACAAAGACTCTGATCTCATGGAATGGAAGGCTCGGTTGTCAGGCGAGGCAACCATGCGTCATGAACCATAAGGCTAAGAGATACGCACTCAAGCTATTGTAAGTAGAACGGAAGTGGTTGTCAGGCACGCGTTCATAGGTGAGAATGATGATGAGTGTCACGGATCATCACATTCGTCAGGTTGAAGAACGAGTGTATATCTTAGAGAAGAAATAGGCTTGAGTTGAATAAAAAAACAATAGTACTTTGCATTAATTCATGAGGAACAGCAGAGCTCTACACCTTAATCTATGGTGTGTAGAAACTCCACCGTTGAAAATACATAAGAACAAAAGGTCTAGGCATGGCCATGAGGCCAGCCTCAAACGTGAACATATAAGTTCTAAAGATGGAAAAGTCCTTTTAATACAATAGCAAAAAGGTCCTATTTATAGAAAACTAGTAGCCTAGGGTTACAGAAATAAGTAATTAATGCAGAAATCTTCTTTCGAGCCCACTTGGAATGTGCTTGGGCTGAGCATTGAAGTTTCCATGTGTAGAGGCTTTTCTTGGAGTTAAACGCCAGCTTTTGTGCCAGTTTGGGCGTTTAACTCCAGCTTTGATGCCAGTTCTGGCGTTTTGACGCCAGAAATTTTATGCTGACTTAGAACGCCGGTTTGGGCCATCAAATCTTGGGCAAAGTATTGACTATTATATATTTCTAAAAATCCCAGGATGTCTAATTTCTAACTCAATTGAGAGCGTGCCAATTGGGCTTCTGTAGCTCCAGAAAATCCACTTCGAGTGTAGGGAGGTCAGAATCCAACAGCATCTGCAGTCTTTTTTCAGCCTCTGAATCAGATTTTTGCTCAAGTCCCTCAATTTCAGCCAGAAAATACCTGAAATCACAGAAAAATACACAAACTCTTAGTAAAGTCCAGAAATGTGATTTTTATTTAAAAACTAATAAAAATATACTAAAAAATAATTAAAACATACTGAAAACTACCTAAAAACAATGCCAAAAAGCGTATAAATTATCCGCTCATCACAACACCAAACTTAAATTATTGCTTGTCCCCAAGAAACTGAAAATCAAATAGGATAAAAAGAATAGAATATACAATGAATTCCAAAAACATCTATGAAGATTAGTCTTAATTAGATGAGTGGGGCTTTTAGCTTTTTGCTTCTGAACAGTTTTGGCATCTCACTTTATTCTTTGAAGTTTAGAATGATTGGCATCTATAGGAACTCAGAATTTAGATAGTGTTATTTATTCTCCTAGTTCAGTATGTTGATTCTTGAACACAGTTACTTTATGAGTCTTGGCCGTGACCCTAAGCATTTTGTTTTCCAGTATTACCACTGGATACATAAATGCAACAGACACATGACTGGGTGAACCTTTTCAGATTGTGACTCAGCTTTGCTAGAGTTTCCAATTAGAGGTGTCCAGAGCTCTTAAGCACACTCTTTTTACTTTGGACTACGACTTTAACCGCTCAGTCTCAAGCCATTCACTTGACACCTTCACACCACAAGCACATGGTTAGGGACAACTTGGTTTAGCCGCTTAGGCCAGGATTTTATTCCTGTGGGCCCTCCTATCCACTGATGCTCAAAGCCTTGGATCCTTTTTATTTTACCCTTGCCTTTTGGTTTAAAGGGCTATTGGCTTTTTCTGCTTGCTTTTTCTTTCTCTCTTTTTTTTTTTCGCATATATTTTTTTCTGCAAGCTTTTCACTGCTTTTTCTTGCTTCGAGAATCAATTTTATGATTTTTCAGATTATCAATATGGTATGCGAAATTGTTACTCAGGTTGTGAATTATTGTACGGAATTGATTCCCTGGCGATGGCACCAAAAACGGATGCACAGAACCAAGGTCTAAACATATCTTCACAACTTCGCATAACTGACCAGCAAGTGCACTGGGTCGTCCAAGTAATACTTTACGTGAGTAAGGGTCGAATCCCACGGAGATTGTTGGTATGAAGCAAGCTATGGTCACCTTGTAAATCTCAGTCAGGCGGATATAAAATAGTAATGGGGTTTTCGAAAAGAATATAATAAAAGAAGGATAAAAATACTTATGTAAATCATTGGTGAGAATTTCAGATAAGCGTATGGAGATGCATTCGTTCCTCTGAACCTCCGCTTTCCTGCTGTCTTCATCCAATCAGTCTTACTCCTTTCTATGGCTGGCTTTATGCAAGGGCATCACCGTTATTAGTGGCTACATCCCTTCCTCTTGTGAAAATGGTCCAAGATGCCCTGTCACGGCACGGCTAATCATCTGAGGTTCCCGATCATGCTGGAATAGGATTCACCTTCCTTTTGCGTCTGTCACTACGCCCAGCACTCGCGAGTTTGAAGCTCGTCACAGTCATTCAATCATTGAATCCTACTCGGAATACCACAGACAAGGTTTAGACTTTTCGGATTCTCTTGAATGCCGCCATCATTCTAGCTTACACCACGAAGATTCTGGTTAAAAGATCTAAGAGACACTCATTCAATCTAATGTAGAACGGAAGTGGTTGTCAAGCACGCGTTCATAGGGAATGATGATGATTGTCGCGTTCATCACATTCAGGTTGAAGTGCGAATGAATATCTTAGAAGCGAAACAAGATGAATTGAATGGAAAACAGTAGTACTTTGCATTAATCTTTGAGGAACAGTAGAACTCCACACCTTAATCTATGGAGTGTAGAAACTCTACCGTTAAAAATACATAAGTGAAAGGTCCAGGCATGGCCGAATGGTCAGCCCCCAAAACGAGATCACAGGATCAAAATACAATCCAGGATCCAGGATGATGTCTAATACAATAGTAAAAGGTCCTATTTATAATAAACTAGCTACTAGGGTTTACAGAAGTAAGTAATTGATGCATAAATCCACTTCCGGGGCCCACTTGGTGTGTGCTTGGGCTGAGCTTGAGTGTTACACGTGCAGAGGCTCTTTCTGGAGTTGAATGCCAGGTTGTAATGTATTTCTGGCGTTCAACTCTGGTTTGTGACTTGTTTCTGGCGTTTAACTCCAGACAGCAGCATAGAACTGGCGTTCAACGCCCTTTTACGTCGTTTAAACTCGGCCAAAGTATGGACAATTATACATTGCTGGAAAGCCCTGGATGTCTACTTTCCAACGAAAGTGGAAGCGCGCCATTTTGAGTTCTGTAGCTCCAGAAAATCCACTTTGAGTGCAGGGAGGTCAGAATCCAACAGCATCAGCAGTCCTTCTTCAACCTCTGAATCTGATTTTTGCTCAAGTCCCTCAATTTCAGCCAGAAAATACCTGAAATCACAGAAAAACACACAAACTCGTAGTAAAGTCCAGAAATGTGAATTTAACATAAAAACTAGTGAAAACATCCCTAAAAGTAACTAGATCCTACTAAAAACATACTAAAAACAATGCCAAAAAGCGTACAAATTATCCGCTCATCACAACACCAAACTTAAATTGTTGCTTGTTCCCAAGCAACTGAAAATCAAATAGGATAAAAAGAAGAGAATATACTATAAATTCCAAACTATCAATGAAATATAGCTTCAATCATATGAGTGGGACTTATAGCTTTTTGCCTTTTGAATAGTTTTGGCATCTCACTTTATCCATTGAAGTTCAGAATGATTGGCTTCTATAGGAACTCAGAGTTCAGATAGTGTTATTGATTCTCCTAGTTCAGTATGATGATTCTTGAACACAGCTTCTTTATGAGTCTTGGCCGTGGCCCTAAGCACTTTGTTTTCCAGTATTACCACCGGATACATAAATGCCACAGACACATAACTGTATGAACCTTTTCAGATTGTGACTCAGCTTTGCTAAAGTCCCCAATTAGAGGTGTCCAGGGTTCTTAAGCACACTCTTCTTTTGCTTTGGACCTTGACTTTAACCGCTCAGTCTCAAGTTTTCACTTGACACCTTCACGCCACAAGCACATGGTTAGGGACAGCTTGGTTTAGCCGCTTAGGCCAGGATTTTATTCCTTGAGGCCCTCCTATCCACTGATGCTCAAAGCCTTGGGATCCTTTTTATTTGCCCATGCCTTTTGGTTTTAAGGGTTATTGGCTTTTTGCTCTTGCCTCTTGGTTTTAAGAGCTTTTGGCTTTTTCTGCTTGCTTTTTCTTTTTTTTTCTATATTTTTTTATTTTTTATTTTTTTCGCCTATTTTTTTTCTTTTTTTTTTCTGCAAGCTTTGTTCTTTGCTGCTTTTTCTTGCTTTAAGAATTATTTTTATGATTTTTCAGATTATCAAATAACATGTCTCCTAGTCAACATTCTTTCAAGAGCCAACATATTTAACATTCTTAAACAATAACTTCAAAAGACATGTGCACTGTTCAAGCATACATTCAGAAAACAAGAAGCATTGTTATCACATCAATATAATTAAACTAAGTTCAAGGATAAATTTGAAACTCATGTACTTCTTGTTCTTTTGAATTAAAACATTTTTCATTTAAGAGAGGTGATGGATTCATAGGACATTCATAGCTTTAAGACAAAGTTACTAACTACTAATGATCATGTAATAAGACACAAACATAGATAAGCACTTAACATAGAAAACAAAAAACAGAAGAAATAAGAACAAGGAATGAATCCACCTTAGTGATGGTGGCGTTTCCTTCTTGAGGAACCAATGATGTCCTTGAGCTCTTCTATGTCTCTTCCTTGTCTTTGTTGCTCCTCCCTCATTGCTTTTTGATCTTCTCTTATTTCATGAAGGATGATGGAGTGCTCTTGATGTTCCACCCTTAGTTGTCCCATGTTGGAGCTTAATTCTCCTAGGGAGGTGTTGATTTGCTCCCAATAGTTTTGTGGAGGAAAATGCATTTGAGGCATCTCCGGGATCTCATGGTGATGAGCTTCATGCGCCTCTTGAGCTCCATGAATAGGCTCTCTTTCTTGCTCCATCTTTTTCTTAGTGATGGGCTTATCCTCTTTAATGAGGATATCTCCCTCTATGTCAATACCAGCCGAATTGCATAGGTGGCAAATGAGGTGAGGAAAGGCTAACCTTGCCATAGTGGAGGACTTGTCAGCCACTTTGTAGAGTTCTTGAGGTATAATCTCATGAACTTCCACCTCTTCTCCAATCATGATGCTATGGATCATGATGGCCCGGTCTATAGTAACTTCAGACCGGTTGCTAGTGGGAATGATTGAGCATTGAATGAACTCCAACCATCCTCTAGCTACAGGCTTAAGGTCCAGTCTTCTTAGTTGAACCGGTTTGCCTTTTGAGTCAATCTTCCATTGAGCTCCTTCTACACATATGTCCATGAGGACTTGGTCCAACCTTTGATCAAAGTTGACTCTCCTTGTGTAGGGGCGTGCATTCTCTTCCATGTTTGGCAAGTTGAACGCCAACCTCACATTTTCCGGACTAAAATCTAAGTATTTCCCCCGAACCATGGTGAGATAATTCTTTGGGTTCAGGTTCTTACTTTGATCATGGTTCCTAGTGATCCATGCATTAGCATAGAACTCTTGAACCATTAGGATGCCGACTTGTTGGATGGGGTTTGTTAGAACTTCCCAACCTCTTCTTTGAATTTCATGTCGGATCTCCGGATACTCATTTCTTTTGTGTTTGAAAGGGACCTCGGGGATCACCTTCTTCTTGGCCACAACATCATAGAAGTGATCTTGATGGGCTTTGGAGATGAACATTTCCATCTCCCATGACTCGGAGGTGGAAGCTTTTGTCTTCCCTTTCCCTTTTCTAGAGGATTCTCCGGTCTTAGGTGCCATCAATGGTAATGAAAAAACAAAAAGCTTATGCTTTTACCACACCAAACTTAGAATTATGCTCGCCCTCGAGCAATAGAAGAAAGAATAGATGAAGAAGAAGAAGAAATGGAGGAGAGGGAGAAGGGGTTGTGTTTCGGCCAAGAAGAGAAGAGAGGGTTGTGTTGTGTGAAAATGAGGAAGAATGGAAGGCTTTATATAGGGGAGGGAGGGGGGTTAAGTTTCGGCCATATAGGGTGGGTTTGGGTGGGAAATTGATTTTGAATTTTGAAGGTAGGTGGAGTTTATGAGGTAGGTTTATGGGGAAGAGTGGATGGATGTGAGTGGTGAAGAGGTGATGGGGAAGAGAGATTGAGGTGATTGGTGAAGGGTTTTGGGGAAGAGTGTTTATGGGATTGTGTGAAAGATGGGTGAGAAGAAGTGAGTGGAGGTAGGTGGGGATCCTGTGGGGTCCACAGATCCTGAGGTGTTCAAGGATTTACAACCTTGCACCAAATTAGGCATGTAAAATGCCCTTGCACACAACTCTGGGCGTTCAGCGCCAGGTTGGTGCTTGTTCTGGGCGTTGAATGCCCATTTGTAGCTTATTTCTGGCGTTGAACGCCAGAACCATGCTTGTTCTGGGCGTTCAGTGCCAGCTCTTCTCCAGGGTGCATTTCTGGCATTCAAACGCCCAGATGCTGCCCATTTCTGGTGTTCAGCGCCAGAACCATGCTCTGTTCTGGCGTTGAACGCCCAAAACATGCTTCTTACTGGCGTTTAAACGCCAGTAAGGTCTTCCTCCAAGGTGTGATTTTTCTTCTGCTGTTTTTGATTCCGTTTTCAATTTTTTGATTTATTTTGTGACTCCACATGATCATGAACCTAATAAAACATGAAAAACAATGAAAATTAGATAAATAAACATTGGGTTGCCTCCCAACAAGCGCTTCTTTAATGTCAATAGCTTGACAGTGGGCTCTCATGGAGCCTCACAAATGTGCAGAGCTTTGTTGAAACCTCCCAACACCAAACTTAGAGTTTGGATATGGGGGTTTGACACCAAACTTAGAGTTTGGTTGTGGCCTCCCAACACCAAACTTAGAGTTTGACTGTGGGGGCTTTGGTTGACTCTGCTTTGAGAGAAGCTTTTTCTGCTTCCTCTCCATGGATGCAGAGAGAGATCCTTGAGTTGTAATCACAAGGTTGTCCTTATTTAATTGAAGGATCAATTCTCCTCTGTCCACATCAATCACAGCTCTTGCTGTGGCTAGGAAAGGTCTTCCTAGGATGATGGATTCATCCTCTTCCTTTCCAGTATCCAGGACTATGAAATCAGCAGGGATGTAAAGGCCTTCAACCTTTACTAACACGTCCTCTACTTGTCCATAAGCCTGTTTTCTTGAATTGTCTGCCATCTCTAATGAAATTTTAGCAGCTTGCACCCCATAGATTCCCAGTTCTCTATTACAGAGAGGGGCATGAGGTTTATTCCTGAACCAAGGTCACACAGAGCCTTAAAGATCATGGTGCCTATAGTACAAGGTATTATGAACTTTCCAGGATCCTGTCTCTTCTGAGGCAATGTCAGTTGATCCAGATCACTCAGTTCATTGGTGAACAAAAGAGGTTCATCTTCCCAAGTATCAATGCCAAATAATTTGGCATTTAGCTTCATGATTGCACCAAGGAACTTGGCCGCTTGCTCTTCAGTAACATTCTCATTCTCTTCAGAAGAGGAATACTCATCAGAGCTCATGAATGGCATAAGGAGGTTCAATGGAATCTCTATGGTCTCTAGATGAGCCTCAGAGTCCTTTGGTTCCTCAGAGGGAAGCTCCTTATTGATCACTGGACGTCCCAGGAGGTCTTCCTCCTTGGGATTCACGTCCTCTGCTTCCCTTACAGGTTTGGCCATGGTGCTTATGTCAATGGCCTTGCACTCTCCTTTTGGATTCTCTTCTGTATTGCTTGGGAGAGCACTAGGAGGGATTTCAGTAATTCTTTTACTCAGCTGGCCCACTTGTGCTTCCAAATTTCTAATGGAAGACCTTGTTTCATTCATGAAACTTACAGTGGCCTTGGATAGATCAGAGACTAAGTTTGCTAAATTAGAGGTATTTTGTTCAGAGTTCTCTGTCTGTTGCTGAGTGGATGATGGAAAAGGTTTATTATTGTTAAACCTGTTTCTTCCACCATTATTAAAGCCTTGTTGAGGCCTTTGATCCTTCCATGAGAGATTTGGATGATTTATCTATGATGGATTATAGGTGTTTCCATATGGTTCACCCATGTAATTTACCTCTGCTATTGCAGGGTTCTCAGGATCATAAGCTTCTTCTTCATAAGAAGCCTCTTGAGTACTGTTGTATGCAGCTTGCATTCCATTCAGACTCTGGGAAATCATATTGACTTGCTGAGTCAATATTTTGTTCTGAGCCAATATGGCATTCAGAGTATCAACTTCAAGAACTCCCTTCTTCTGAGGCGTCCCATTACTCACAGGATTCCTCTCAGAAGTGTACATGAACTGGTTATTAGCAACCATGTCAATGAGTTCTTGAGCTTCTGCAGGCATTTTCTTTAGGTGAATGGATCCACCTGCAGGAGTATCCAATGACATCTTTGATAGCTCAGATAAACCATCATAGAATATATCCAGGATGGTCCATTCTGAAAGCATGTTAGAAGGACACTTTTTTTGGTCAGCTGTTTGTATCTTTCCCAAGCTTCATAGAGGGATTTACCTTCTTTTTGTCTGAAGATTTGAACATCAGCTCTAAGCTTGCTCAGCTTTTGAGGAGGAAAGAACTTGCCTAAGAAAGCCGTGACCAGCTTATCCCAAGAGTTCAGGCTGTCTTTGGGTTGAGAGTCCAACCACACTCTAGCTCTGTCTCTTACAGCAAAAGGGAAAAGTATGAGCCTGTAGACTTCAGGATCTACTCCATTAGTCTTAACAGTATCACAGATCTGCAAGAATTCAGTTAAGAACTGAAAAGGATCTTCAGATGGAAGTCCATGAAACTTGCAGTTCTGCTGCATCAAAGAAACTAGCTGAGGTTTCAGCTCAAAGTTGTTTGCTCCAATGGCAGGAATGGAGATGCTTCTTCCATGTAAATTGGAATTTGGTGCAGTAAAGTCACCAAGAATCCTCCTTGCATTATTATTGTTGGGTTCGGCTGCCATCTCCTTTACTTGTTCGAAATTTTCAATAAGGTTGTCTCTGGATTGTTGTAATTTAGCTTCTCTTAGTTTTCTCTTCAGAGTCCTTTCAGATTCTGGATCAGCTTCAACAAGAATGCCTTTTTCTCTGTCCCTGCTCATAAGAAAGAGAAGAGAAAAAGAAAAGAAGAGGAATCCTCTATGTCACAGTACAGAGGTTCCTTATTGTTAGTAGAAAAAGAAGAAGAAAAAAATTCGAACACAGATAGAAGAGGGGGTTCGAATTTGGTGAGTGATGTGAGGGAGAGGTGTTAGTAGATGAATAAATAAATAGAATAGGATGAGAGAGGGAGAGGATTTTCGAAAATAGTTTTTGAAAAAGAGTTAGTAATTTTCGAAAAGTAATTTTGAAAAAGGTTAGAAATTTTCGAAAATAAAAATAAAAAAATTAAAATAATTAGTTAATTAAAAAGAAATTTTTGAAAAAAGGGGGAGATATTTTCGAAAAATAGAGAGAGAGAGTTAGTTAGGTGGTTTTGAAAAAGATAAGAAACAAACAAAAAGTTAGTTAGTTAGTTGAAACAAATTTGAAAAGATAAGAAGTTAGGAAGTTAGAAAAGATATTTTGAAATCAAATTTTTGAAAAAGATAAGATGAGAAGATATTTTTGAAAAGATATGATTGAAATTAGTTTTGAAAAAGATTTGATTTTTAAAATCACAATTAATGACTTGATTCACAAGAAATCATAAAATATGATTCTAGAACTTAAAGTTTGAATCTTTCTTAACAAGCAAGTAACAAACTTAAAATTTTTGAATCAAAACATTAATTGATGATGTTATTTTCAAAAGTTATGATATAAAATTAAGAAAAAGATTTTTGAAAAATATTTTTGAAATTTTCGAAAATAACTAAAAAAAATGAAAAAGATTTGATTTTTGAAGAAGATTTTGAAAAAGATGAGATTTTTAAATTGAAAATTTGATTTGACTCATAAAAACAACTAGATTTTAAAAATTTTTGAAAAAGTCAATCCAAATTTTCGAATTTTATGAGAGAAAAAAAGGAAAGATATTTTTTTGATTTTTGAATTTTTAATGATGAGAGAGAAAAACATGAAAATTATGCAATGCATGAGAATTTTAGATCAAAACATGTGATGCATGAAAGAATGCTATGAATGTCAAGATGAACACCAAGAACACTATGAAGATCATGATGAACATCAAGAACACATTTTTGAAAAAAAATTTTAATGCAAAGAAAACATGCAAGACACCAAACTTAGAATTCTTTAATGCTTAGACACTAAGAATTCAAGAATGCATATGAAAAACAAGAAAAGACACAAAACATGCAAATGCAAAGATCAAACAAGAAGACTTACCAAGAACAACTTGAAGATCATGAGGAACATTATGAATGCATGAAAATTTTCGAAAATATGCAAGATGAGTATGCACTTGACACCAAACTTATAACATGACTCAAGACTCAAACAAGAAACACAAAAATATTTTTGATTTTTTTATGATTTTATAATTTTTTTTGTATTTTTTCGAAAATTATTTGAAAAACAAAAATAAGGATTCCAAAATTTTTAATATGAATTCCAGGAATCTTGCCATGGTAGTCTAAAGCTCCAATCAAAGGGTCAGGCATGGCTTAATAGCCAGC
Organism: Arachis ipaensis; assembly: GCF_059453495.1. Classification (NCBI taxonomy): domain Eukaryota; kingdom Viridiplantae; phylum Streptophyta; class Magnoliopsida; order Fabales; family Fabaceae; genus Arachis; species Arachis ipaensis. The sequence goes on along the minus strand of NC_142444.1, from coordinate 39,759,181 downwards.
CAAGCTTTAGAATGGAATTACATCCATTGAGGTGATTAGTTGAAGACCAACCCCAAAGGAGTTTGGATATGGCTTTACAGCCAGCCAGGCTTCAACATGCTTCATGAAACTCTAAAATTCATTCTTAAAAATTCTGAAGAAAAATATATTTTTGAAAATATTTTTATTTTAAAATTTTTTTCGAAAACAAGGGAGAAATTTTTGAAAGATTTTTGAAAAAAAAAATTTTTGAAAGCAAAACAAAAAGAAAATTACCTAATCTGAGCAACAAGATGAACCGTCAGTTGTCCAAACTCGAACAATCCCCGGCAACGGCGCCAAAAACTTGGTATGCAAAATTATTACTCAGGTTGTGAATTATTATACGAAATTGATTCCCTGGCGATGGCACCAAAAACGGATGCACAGAACCAAGGTCTAAACATATCTTCACAACTTCGCATAACTGACCAGCAAGTGCACTGGGTCGTCCAAGTAATACCTTACGTGAGTAAGGGTCGAATCCCACGGAGATTGTTGGTATGAAGCAAGCTATGGTCACCTTGTAAATCTCAGTCAGGCGGATATAAAATAGTAATGGGATTTTCGAAAATAATATAATAAAAGAAGGATAAAAATACTTATGTAAATCATTGGTGAGAATTTCAGATAAGCGTATGGAGATGCATTTGTTCCTCTGAACCTCCGCTTTCCTGCTGTCTTCATCCAATCAGTCTTACTCCTTTCTATGGCTGGCTTTATGCAAGGGCATCACTGTTGTCAGTGGCTACATCCCTTCCTCTTGTGAAAATGGTCCAAGATGCCCTGTCACGGCACGACTAATCATCTGAGGTTCCCGATCAAGCTGGAATAGGATTCACCTTCCTTTTGCGTCTGTCACTACGCCCAGCACTTGCGAGTTTGAAGCTCGTCACAGTCATTCAATCATTGAATCCTACTCGGAATACCACAGACAAGGTTTAGACTTTCTGGATTCTCTTGAATGCCGCTATCATTCTAGCTTACACCACGAAGATTCTGATTAAGAGATCTAAGAGACACTCATTCAATCTAATGTAGAACGGAAGTGGTTGTCAAGCACACGTTCATAGGGAATGATGATGACTGTCATGTTCATCACATTCAGGTTGAAGTGCAAATGAATATCTTAGAAGCGAAACAAAATGAATTGAATGGAAAACAGTAGTACTTTGCATTAATCTTTGAGGAACAGCAGAGCTCCACACCTTAATCTATGGAGTGTAGAAACTCTACCGTTAAAAATACATAAGTGAAAGGTCCAGGCATGGCCGAATGGCCAGCCCCCAAAACGAGATCACAGGATCAAAATACAATCCAGGATCCAGGATGATGTCTAATACAATAGTAAAAGGTCCTATTTATAAAAAAGTAGCTACTAGGGTTTACAGAAGTAAGTAATTGATGCATAAATTCACTTCCGGGGCCCACTTGGTGTGTGCTTGGGCTAAGCTTGAGTGTTACACGTGCAGAGGCTCTTTCTGGAGTTGAACGCCAGGTTGTAACGTATTTCTGGCGTTCAACTCTGGTTTGTGACTTGTTTCTGGCGTTTAACTCCAGACAGCAGCGTAGAACTGGCGTTCAACGCCCTTTTACGTCATCGAAACTCGGCCAAAGTATGGACTATTATACATTTCTGGAAAGCCCTGGATGTCTACTTTCCAACGAAAGTGGAAGCGTGCCATTTTGAGTTCTGTAGCTCCAGAAAATCCACTTTGATTGCAGGGAGGTCAGAATCCAACAGCATCAGCAGTCCTTCTTCAACCTCTGAATCTGATTTTTGCTCAAGTCCCTCAATTTCAGCCAGAAAATACCTGAAATCACAGAAAAACACACAAACTCGTAGTAAAGTCCAGAAATGTGAATTTAACATAAAAACTAGTGAAAACATCCCTAAAAGTAACTAGATCCTACTAAAAACATACTAAAAACAATGCCAAAAAGCGTACAAATTATCCGCTCATCACAATAACATTTATCCTTTTTCATTATTCTTTCAAGAGCCAACAATTTTAACATTCATAAACAACAAATTCAAAAATATGCACTGTTCAAGCATTCATTCAGAAAAACAAAAAAGTATTGCCACCACATCAAAATAATTAATCTTTTTTAAAATTTGAAATTCATGTACTTCTTTTTCTTTTTGCAATTAAAAACACTTTTTATTTAAGAAAGGTGATGGATTCATAGGACATTCATAGCTTTAAGGCATAGACACTTAGACACTAGTGATCATGTAATAAAGACACAAACATATATATAACATAAAGCATAATTTTCGAAAAACAGAAAATAAAGAACAAGGAAATTAAAGAACGGGTCCACCTTAGTGATGGCGGCTAGTTCTTCCTCTTGAAGATCTTATGGAGTGCTTGAGCTCCTCAATGTCTCTTCCTTGCCTTTGTTACTCCTCCCTCATGACTCTTTGGTCTTCTCTAATTTCATGGAGGAGGATAGAATACTCTTGGTGCTCCACCCTTAGTTGTCCCATGTTGGAACTTAATGCTCCTAGGGAGGTGTTGATTTGCTCTCAATAGTTTTGTGGAGGAAAATGCATCCCTTGAGGCATCTCAGGGATTTCATGATGAGGAATTTCCTCATGCTCTTGTCCATGAGTGGGATCTCTTGTTTGCTCCATCCTTTTCTTAGTGATGGGCTTGTCCTCATCAATGAGAATGTCTTCCTCTATGTCAATTCCAGCTGAATTGCAGAGGTGACAAATGAGATGAGGGAAGGCTAACCTTGCCAAAGTAGAGGACTTATCCGCCACCTTGTAGAGCTCTAGGGATATAACCTCATGAACTTCTACTTCCTCTCCAATCATGAAGCTGTGGATCATGATAGCCCGGTCTATAGTAACTTCAGACCGGTTGCTAGTGGGAATGATTAAGCGTTGGATAAACTCCAACCATCCCCTAGCCACGGGCTTGAAGTCATACCTTCTTAGTTGAACCGGCTTCCCTCTTGAATCTCTCTTCCATTGAGCGCCCTCTTCACAAATGTCTGTGAGGACTCGGTCCAACCTTTGATCAAAGTTGACCCTTCTAGTATAGGGGTGTGCATCTCCTTGCATCATGGGCAAGTTGAATGCCAACCTTACATTTTCCGGACTAAAATCTAAGCATTTCTCCCTAACCATTGTAAGCCAATTCTTAGGGTCCGGGTTCACACTTTGATCATGGTTCTTGGTGATCCATGCATTGGCATAAAACTCTTGAACTATTAAGATCCTGACTTGTTGGATGGGGTTGGTGAGAACTTCCCAACCTCTTCTTCGAATCTCATGTCGGATCTCCAGATATTCACTCTTTTTGAGCTTGAAAGGGACCTCGGTGATCACCTTCTTCTTGGCCACAACTTCATAGAAGTGGTCTTGATGCACCCTTGAGATGAATCTCTCCAACTCCCATGACTCGGAGGTGGAAGCTTTTGCCTTCCCTGTCCTCTTTCTAGAGATTTCTCCGGCTTTTGGTGCCATAAATGGTTATGGAAAAACAAAAAACAATGCTTTTACCACACCAAACTTAGAAGTTTTGCTCGTCCTCGAGCAAAAAAAGAAAAAAAGGAGTAGAAGAAGAAGAAATAGAGGAGATGGATGGGGGTTTAGTGATTCGGCCAAGGGAGGTAAGTAGTGTGTATGGTGTGTGAAAATGAAGGAGTTGAAGATGGGTTTATATAGGAGTGGAGAGAGGGGTAGGGTTCGGCCATGTATGGGTGGATTTAGGAGGGAAAGTGGTTTGAATTTGAATGGTGAGGTAGGTGGGGTTTTATGTTGGATGGATGTGGATTGGTGAGGAAATTATGGAGAAGAGGGTAGGATTTGATAGGTGAGGGGTTTTGGGGAAGAGGTATTGTGGTGGTTGGTGAAGGGTATTTGGGGAAGGGTTTTATGGGGAGGTGTGAAGAAGAGAGAGAGAGATGAGGTAGGTGGGGATCCTGTGGGGTCCACAGATCCTGAGGTATCAAGGATTTCTCATCCCTGCACCATGTGGCATGTAAACGCCCCCTTGCTTGCCAATCCTAGCGTTAAATGCCAGGTTGCTGCCTATTTCTGGTGTTTAACACCAGCTCTGTGCCCATTTCTGGCGTTAAACACCAGCTTTGTGCCCCTTTCTGGCGTTAAACGCCCAGAATGGTGCCAGACTGGGCGCTTAACGCCCATTCTACTACCCTTACTGGCGTTTAAACGCCAGTAAGCTTCTCCTCCAGGGTGTGCTGTTTTTAATACTATTTTTCATTCTGTTTTTGCTTTTTCAGTTGTTTTTGTGACTTCACATATCATCAACCTACAGAAAACATAAAATAATAATAGAAATAAACAGATATAATAAAATAAAATTGGGTTGCCTCCCAACAAGCGCTTCTTTAATGTCCGTAGCTTGACAATGGGCTCTCATGGAGCCTTACAGATACTCAGAGCATGATGATGGCCTCCCAACACCAAACTTAGAGTTTGAATGTAGGGGCTCTATTTGACTCTGCATTGAGAGAAGCTTTTCATGCTTCCTCTCCATGGTTACAGACGGAGATCCTTGAGCTTTAAACACAAGGGAGTCCTCATTCACTTGAATGACCAATTCTCCTCTGTCAACATCAATCACAGCTTTTGCTGTGGCTAGGAAGGGTTTGCCAAGGATGATGGAGTCATCCATACACTTCCTAGTGTCTAGGATTATGAAATCAGCAGGAATGTAATGGCCTTTAACCTTTACCAAGACATCCTCTACAAGTCCATAAGCCTGTTTCTTTGAATTGTCTACCATCTCTAGTGAGATTCTTGCAGCTTGTACCTCAAGGATCCCCAGCTTCTCCATTACAGAGAGTGGCATGAGGTTTATACTTGACCCTAGGTCACACAGAGCCTTCTCAAAAGTCATGGTGCCTATGGTACAAGGTATTGAGAACTTTCCAGGATCTTGTCTCTTCTGAGGTAATCTCTGCCTAGTCAAGTCATCCAGTTCTTTGGTGAGCAAGGGGGGTTCATCCTCCTAAGTCTCATTACCAAATAACTTGGCATTTAACTACATGATTTCTCCAAGGTACTTAGCAACTTACTCTTCAGTAACATCTTCATCCTCTTCAGAGGAAGAATACTCATCAGAGCTCATGAATAGCAGAAGTAAATTCAATGGAATCTCTATGGTCTCAGTGTGAGCCTCAGATTCCCATGGTTCCTCATTAGGAACTCCTTAGAGGCCAGTGGACGTCCATTGAGGTCTTTCTCAGTGGAAATCACTGCATTTCCCTCCTCTATGCATTCGGCCATGTGGAACGTGTTTATGGCCTTGCATTCTCTCTTTGGGTTCTCTTCTGTATTGCTTGGGAGAGTACTAGGAGGGAGTTAATTAACTTTCTTACTCAGCTGACCCACTTGTGCCTCCAAATTTCTAATGGAGGATCTTGTTTCAGTCATGAAACTTTGAGTGGTTTTAATTAGATCATAGACTACAGTTACTAAGTCAGAGTGGCTCTGCTTAGAATTCTCTGTCTGTTGCTGAGAAGATGATGGAAAAGGCTTGCTATTGCTAAATCTATTTCTTCCACCATTACTGTTGTTGAAGCCTTGTTGAGGCCTCTGTTGGTCCTTCCATGAGAGATTTGGATGATTTCTCCATGAAGGGTTATAGATGTTTTCATAGGGTTCTCCCATGTAATTTACCTCTTCCATTGCTGGGTTCTCAGGATCATAAGCTTCTTTTTCAGATGAAGCTTCTTTGGTACTGCCTGTTGCTGCTTGCATGCCAGACAGACTCTGAGAAATCATATTGACTTGATGAGTCAATATTTTGTTCTGAGCCAATATGGCATTCAGAGTATCAATCTCAAGAACTCCTTTCTTCTGATTTGTCCCATTATTCACAGGATTCCTTTCAGAAGTGTACATGAATTGGTTATTTGTAACCATTTCAATGAGTTCCTAAGCTTCTGCAGGCGTCTTCTTTAGATGAAGAGATCCTCCAGCAGAGCTGTCCAATGACATCTTGGACAGTTTAGACAAACCTTCATTGAAGATACCTATGATGCTCCATTCTGAAAGCATGTCAGAAGGACACCTTCTGATCAATTGCTTGTATCTTTCCCAAGCTTCATAGAGGGATTCACCTTCCTTCTGTCTGAAGGTTTGGACTTCCACTATAAGCTTACTCAGTTTTTGAGGTGGAAAGAACTTTGCCAATAAGGCATTGACTAGATTTTCCCAAGAGTTTAGGCTTTCTTTAGGTTGTGAGTCCAACCATGTCCTAGCTCTGTCTCTTACAGCAAAAGGGAAGAGCATAAGTCTGTATACCTCAGGGTCAACCCCATTGGTCTTGACAGTGTCACAGATTTGCAAGAATTTAGCCAAAAACTGATGAGGATCTTCCAATGGAAGTCCATGGAACTTGCAATTCTGTTGCATTAGAGAAAATAATTGAGGCTTAAGCTCAAAGTTGTTTGCTCCAATGGCAGGGATTGAGATGCCTCTCCCATAGAAGTCGGGAGTAGGTGCAGTAAAGTCACCAAGCACCTTCCTTGCATTGTTGGCATTGTTGTTGTTTTCGGCTGCCATGGCTTCTTCTTGTTTAAAAATTTCTGTTAGGTCCTCTACAGAGAGTTGTGCTTTAGCTTCTCTTAGCTTTCACTTCAAGGTCCTTTCAGGTTCAGGATCAGTTTCAACAAGAATACCTTTGTCCTTGCTCCTGCTCATATGAAAGAGAGAAGAGGAAAGTATGGAATCCTCTATGTCACAGTATAGAGATTCTTTGAGGTGTCAGAGGAAAAGAAGAATGGGAGGAGGAGGTAGAGATGAGAATTCGAACTTATAGAGAGAGAGAGTCCAAATTGCTGATAGTGGAGGAGTGTTAGTCCTTAAATAGAAGGATGTGAGAAGAGGAGAAGAATTTTCGAAATTAAATTTAAAAAGATTTTGAAATAATCAAAAGAAATTTTGAAAAATTGATTGATGATTTTCGAAAATTAAAGTTGAGAAAGTAGTTAAGTGATTTTGAAAAAGATTTTGAAATTAGAAAAAAAAGTTATGATTGAAAATTATTTTGAAAAAGGTGTGATTGAGAAGATATGATTGAGAAGATATGATTGAAAATCAATTTAAAAAAAGAAATTTTTAAAATTAAAGTTGATTACTTGACTAACAAGAAATTAAAAGATATGATTCTAGAATTAAAGTTTGATCCTTTCTTAATAGGCAAGTAACAACTTGAAAATTTTGAATTAAATCATTGATTGTAGCAAGGATTTTTGAAAATACTAAAAAAATGGAAAGGATTTGATTTTGAAAGGATATGATTGAAAAGATATGATTTGAAAAAGATTTGATTTTGAAAAATTATGAAAATTTGAAAAAGATTTGAATTAAAAACAAAATCTTAGCTCTTGTGCCATCCTGGCGTTAAACGCCCAGAATGGTATCCATTCTGGCGTTTAACGCCCAAAATACTACCCTTTTGGGCATTTAACGCCCTGCCAGGTACCCTGGCTGGCGTTTAAATGCCAGTTTTCCTTCCTCACTAGGCATTTTGAACGCCCAGCTTTTTCTTTGTAATTTCTCTGTTGTATGTTCTGAATCTTCAATTTTCTGTATTACTAGCTTAAAAAGACTTAATTTTGAAAAAAATTTTGAAATTTTTTTTAATGATGAGAAACAATCAAACTGCAACTAATCATGGAAAACTAAGATCAAATAAACAATGCATGCAAGACACCAAACTTAGAAGTTTTCATATTAGAGACACTAACAAATTGAAAATGCATATGAGAAACAACAAAAGACACAAAATAAGAGAATTTAAAGATCAGAGCAAGGAAATCATCAAGAATAACTTGAAGATCAATGAAGAACATAATGCATGAAATTTTTGAAAATTAGAAGAATAAAGACATACAATTGACACCAAACTTAAAATTAAATACTAGACTTCAAACAAGAAACATAAAATATTTTTTATTTTAAGATTTTATAATTTTTTTTGTGATTTTTTTTTTAAATTATTTGGAAAAGAAAATAAAGAGATTCAAAATTTTTAGTAAGAATTCCAGGAATCATGCAATGTTAGTCTAAAACTCCGGTCCAGGAATTAGACATGGCTTACTAGCCAGCTAAGCTTTCAGTGAAAGCTTCGGTCCAAAACACTAGACATGGCCAATGGCCAGCCAAGCTTTAGCAGATCATTACTTTCAACAGCAAGATTGATAGAAATCAACAAGCCCTTGTGATGATAAGTCGAAACCTCGGTCTAAAAGATTAGACATGGCTTCACAGCCAGCCAGACTTCAACAAATCATCATGAAACTCTAGAATTCATTCTTAAAAATTATAAAGAACAGAATAGAAATATATTTTTTTTTCAAAAATTAAAAGAATAACAAGCTTAAAAATAAAATAACCTAATCTGAGCAACAAGATGAACCGTCAGTTGTCCAAACTCGAACAATCCCTGGCAACGACGCCAAAAACTTGGTGCACGAAATTGTGATCATCAATGGCGCCAACAACTTGGTACGCACAATTGTAATCTCAACTCTTTGTCATGACTCCGCACAACTAACCAACAAGTGCACTGGGTCGTCCAAGTAATAAACCTTACGTGAGTAAGGGTCGATCCCACGGAGATTGTCGGCTTGAAGCAAGCTATGGTCATCTTGTAAATCTCAGTCAGGCATATTCAAATGGTTATGGAGAATTGATAATTAAAAGATGAATAAAATATAAAATAGGATAGAGATACTTATGTAATTCATTGGTGAGAATTTCAGATAAGCGTATGAAGATGCTTTGTTCCTTCTGAACCTCCGCTTTCCTATTGCCTTCTTCCAAGCATTCATACTCCTTTCCATGGCAAGCTTATGTTGGGTTTCACCGTTGTCAATGGCTACTTCCCGTCTTCTCAGTGAAAATGGTCCAAATGCGCTGTCACCACACAGTTAATCAGCTGTTGGTTCTCGATCATGTTGGAATAGGATCCATTGATCCTTTTGCGTCTGTCACTACGCCCAAGACTCACGAGTTTGAAGCTCGTCACAGTCATCCCTTCCCAGATCCTACTCGAAATACCACAGACAAGGTTTAGACTTTTCAAATCTCAGGAATGTTGCCAATTGATTCTAGCCTATACCATGAAGACTCTGATCTCATGGAATGGAAAGCTCGGTTGTCAGGCGAGGCAACCATGCATCATGAACCATGAGGCTAAGAGATACGCACTCAAGCTATTGCAAGTAGAACGGAAGTGGTTGTCAGGCACGCGTTCATAGGTGAGAATGATGATGAGTGTCACAGATCATCACATTCGTCAGGTTGAAGAACGAGTGTATATCTTAGATAAGAAATAGGCTTGAGTTGAATAAAAAAACAATAGTACTTTGCATTAATTCATGAGGAACAGCAGAGCTCCACACCTTAATCTATGGTGTGTAGAAACTCCACCATTGAAAATACATAAGAACAAAAGGTCTAGGCATGGCCATGAGGCCAACCTCAAACGTGAACATATAAGTTCCAAAGATGGAAAAGTCCTTTTAATACAATAGCAAAAGGTCCTATTTATAGAAAACTAGTAGCCTAGGGTTACAGAAATAAGTAATTAATGCAGAAATCTTCTTCCGAGCCCACTTGGTGTGTGCTTGGGCTGAGCATTGAAGTTTCCATGTGTAGAGGCTTTTCTTGGAGTTAAACGCCAGCTTTTGTGCCAGTTTGGGCGTTTAACTCCAACTTTGATGCCAGTTCTGGCGTTTTGACGCCAGAAATTTTATGCTGACTTGGAACGCCGGTTTGGGCCATCAAATCTCAGGCAAAGTATTGACTATTATATATTTCTGGAAAGACCAGGATGTCTACTTTCCAACGCAATTGAGAGCGTGCCAATTGGGCTTCTGTAGCTCCAGAAAATTCTTTTCGAGTGCAGGGAGGTCAGAATCCAATAGCATCTGCAGTCCTTTTTCAGCCTCTGAATCAGATTTTTGCTCAAGTCCCTCAATTTCTGCCAGAAAATACCTGAAATCACAGAAAAATACACAAAATCATAGTAAAGTCCAAAAATGTTATTTTTATTTAAAAACTAATAAAAATATACTAAAAAGTAATTAAAACATACTGAAAATTACCTAAAAATAATGCCAAAAAGCGTATAAATTATCCGCTCATCACAATGCAATAAAATGCAACTAAAAATCCTAAAATGAAATGCAAAAGTGTTGGGATTAGAAACTTGTTACCCAAAAACGCGAGTGGTCGGACGACCTCCCCACACTTAAAAGTTTGCACCGTCCTTGGTGCACTCAAAGATGAGCAACGGGTGTACGGCGACTTTCCAGATTGCCACCTTCAGCTGGTAGATCAACCAGTTGCTGCGTGTTCTTCCTCCCGCTTCCATTTTTGCTTGAGGTGCATTATTCATGAAAAACAAAAATATAACATCGTAAGATGAGAAAATACAAAAGTACGGAGGCGTACATTGTTGGAATGAGGTAATTCACTAGAATGAAGTGAGTGAATAAGTGTGACATGAATACAAGTGAGTGTGCATTCTATGTTGTGCACGGTTCAGAATACACACATCAACATAGAGATCTATGTCACAATTATACAAAAGAGGAACATGCACTTCACTCATTCTAGTGTGCTTGAGATGCTCTAAACTTGTGGGTCAAGACAACCAAACAAGTAATAAAGAAGCATGAAAGCATTCAAGCCAAAACATATGGATGTATATAATCAAGAAGCACCATGCATTAAGATATATGCACATCATCCATCGAGAAGTTGCCTAATCGAAGAGAAAACTTCAAATTACATGGTGGCCAAATCATGCAATTCAAAAAGGGTTTAAAAACTTGAAGGCAAAGTCATATGTACTTGGTATGAAAAGATATAAAACATGAAAAACTCAAAACTAAGTAACCAACTGTAATCTCAATAGAGAATCCAACAATGATTAATGGAGGCAATCATACTAGAATAGCATCAAGTTAATAATAAGCAGCAATATATAGTAAACAAGATTAATAATCCAACACGTATAATGAAAAAGAGAAGATGAAATGAAAACTAAACTAACTAAACTACCAATTAACTAACTAAAAGAAATAGTTAGACATGGTGTTTAGTAGTTGATGAGCGGATAATTTAAACACTTTTTGGCATTGTTTTTAGTATGTTTTTAGTAGGATCTAGTTACTTTTAGGGATGTTTTTATTAGTTTTTATGTTAAATTCACATTTCTGGACTTTACTATGAGTTTGTGTGTTTTTCTGTGATTTCAGGTATTTTCTGGCTGAAATTGAGGGACTTGAGCAAAAATCAGATTCAGAGGTTGAAGAAGGACTGCTGATGCTGTTGGATTCTGACCTCTCTGCACTCAAAGTGGATTTTCTGGAGATACAAAACTCCAAATGGCGCGATCTCATCTGCGTTCGAAAGTAGACATCCAGGGCTTTCCAGCAATATATAATAGTCCATACTTTACCCAAGTGTAGACGACGCAAAAGGGCATTGAACGCCAGTTCTACGCTGCAGTCTGGAGTTAAACGCCAGAAACACGTCATGAACCAGAGTTGAACGCCAAAAACACGTTACAACTTGGCGTTCAACTCCAAAAGAAGCCTCTGCACGTGTAAACTTCAAGCTCAGCCCAAGCACACACCAAGTGGGCCCCGGAAGTGGATTTATGCATCAATTACTTACTTTTGTAAACCCTAGTAGCTAGTCTAGTATAAATAGGACTTTTTACTATTGTATGTACATCTTTGGATTATCTTTTGATCTATTGATCACGTTGGGGCTGGCCATTCGGCCATGCCTGAACCTTCATTACTTATGTATTTACAACGGTAGAGTTTCTGCACTCCATAGATTAAGGTGTGGAGCTCTGTTGTTCCTCATGATTTAATGCAAAGTACTACTGTTTTTCTATTCAATTCAACTTATTCCGCTTCTAAGATATCCATTCGCACCCAAGAACATGATGAATGTGATGATTATATGACACTCATCATCATTCTCACTTATGAATGCGTGCCTGACAAACACTTCTGTTCTACATGTAAACAAGCTAGAATGAATATCTCTTGGATATCTAATACAGGGGACCGAGTCCGAGTTATTAGTGTCTTCGTGGTATAAGTTAGAACCCATAGATGACCATTCCTGAGATCCGAAAAGTCTAAATCTTGTCTGTGGTATTCTGAGTAGGATCTGGGAAGGGATGGCTGTGACGAATTTCAAACTCGCGAGTGCTGGGTCTAGTGACAGACGCAAAAGGAGGGTGACTCCTATTCCAGTATGATCGAGAACCTCCAGATGATTAGCCGTGCCGTGACAGAGCATTTGGACCTTTTTCACAGAGAGGATGGGATGTAGCCATTGACAACAGTGATGCCTCACATAAAGCTTGCCATGGAAAGGAGTAGGAATGATTGGATGAAGACAGCAAGAAAGCAGAGGTTCAGAGGAACGAAAGCATCTCTATACGCTTATCTGAAATTCTCACCAATGATTTACATAAGTATTTCTATCTTTATTTTCTGTTTATTTATTATTATTATTCAAAACTCCATAACCATTTGATATCCGCCTGACTGAGATTTACAAGATGACCATAGCTTGCTTCATACCAACAATCTCCGTGGGATCGACCCTTACTCACGTAAGGTTTTATTACTTGGACGACCCAGTGCACTTGCTGGTTAGTTGTATCGAAGTTGTGACAAATCATGAATTAAGATTAGAGCACCAAGTTTTTGGAGCCATTACCAGGGATCACAATTTCGTGCACCAATACTGTTGGATGAGGAGTAGGAGAGGAAAAGAGGAGAGAAGAAGGAAAGAAATAGGAAGAAGAGAAGAAAAGAAGTGTAGTGAAGGAAGGGCGTCCACGCGTACGCGTCATTAACGCGTGTACGTGGAATGGTGAAATGGGCGCGATGCGTACGCGTGAGGCACGCGTGCACGTCGATGGGTTATTTCGAGAACGACGCATACGCGTGAGGTATGCGTGCGCGTCGGTACCCTTGCACGAAACGCACAGTGTTCGCGCGCTGTTTGCGCGAATCTCGGGAAAATGGCTTGGTGGTGACAATTTGCAATCCACACGTACGCGTGGGTGACGTGTGCGCGTGGATGGTCGAAAATGCTTGAGTCACGCGTACGCGTGAAGCATGCGCACGCGTGGATTGATGCCCTGTTTTTCAAAAATTTTCTATGTTTTTGCACCAACCCAAGCATTCCAAACCTCCAAAAAACTACCAAAATATCATAAAACCTTATTTAACCTACTAGACTCCCAAATAAACTCAACTAACTAAACAAAATATAAAATTAAACTAATTTTACCAATATTTACAAAAGAGAAAAAGGAAAGATTTTACCATGGTGGGGTGTCTCCCACCTAGCACTTTTAGTTTAAGTCCTTAAGTTGGACATTTGGGAGGCTCCTTGTCAAGGTGGTTTATGCTTGTATTCATCCTTGAACCTCCAAGAATGCTTGCTCTTCAATTGGTTGTCAGAATTTTCAACCATCTTCACCAAGCTTGGGTGAGGACCTTCCCAAGATATGAGCTCCCAAAATTGGTCTTCATGTTGTGATCCGGGATCCCATACCTTATTTTCACACCCATCTTCTAATTGATCATCATGATTCTAATTGGGTGGTAGGCGTATAAAATTCTCATTGGGGCACCAAATTCTCCTCCTAGACCCATACAATTTAGCACTCTTCCAACCATGTGATCTATGCCTTGAGGATTCAACCGTTATGAGCCTAACATTGTTTTTCCAACCACTACACAATTCCCTTCTACTCTTAACTCCACAAAGAGCTCTAAGTTGACCATCATTTTCAATCAAACCATATTCAAGTGAGAAAGTAAAGCTTAGGGATAAGAATTTTACCCACTTGAATGTTGTGTTGGATGGTGACTTAGGAAGGGGGGGGTTCCAATGATCTTGCAAGCTCCACTCCCTTGTGCTCTTCCATGATTACCTCCACCTCTTTACAACTTTCCTCCACTTCAACCTCTTCCTGTTGGTGGCTCTCTTCCAATTCAATCTCTTCTTCATTGCTCACCAAGGGCATGGGAGGTTGTGCATCTTTTTCTTTGATCTCAATTTCAAGCCCAATGGGAGAGGATTCAATTGTAGATAGGAATTCATCAATGATTGAATCCATCTCTTGATCAACCTCTTCAAAGTTTTCCACCATGATATGCTTTGGAGGTTGTACACCCTTCTCAACATCAATATCAAGCTTCTTGAAAAAGAGCTCTCTAATGCTACATTCCCATGGACTTCCGACATCTCCTGGGTTTTCAACCATTCCTTCCTTTTCAATCATCTCTACCCCCTCCTCTTGTTGCACTCCTTGCTTCAACTCCTCTTCTTCACCTTGAAGCTCCAAACTCACTCCCTCACTAAGCTCCTTGGTTGCTTCTCCACATTCAACAATGGAAGTGCTTTGATCGTGCGAGCTTTGTTATGATGAGTACAAGTTGCCAACGGCTTCTGCCACGATAGCAATCTTGGCTTCTATCTCCTTGAACTCATTTTCCGTCCCCTCTTGTTGCCTTAGGATATAAGATTCAAGATCTCTTAGTTCTTGCGTGAGGGCTTCATCGGGGGGCGGTGGTGGAAGAGAGGGTTCATTGTTTGAGGAAAAGGCGTTGTAGTTGGAAGGTGGTTCATATTGGTAAGGGTATGGAGATGGTGTATATGGAGGTGGTTCTTGGGAGTAGTTATGTTAGGATTGTGGTGGCTCTATGTATGGTTCATATGGCTCATAAGGTGGTTGGTATGGTGGATAAGGATTAGGACCATATGGAGGTGATTGGGGGTAAGGAGCTCGTGAGTAAGGTGGTTCAAAATTATGTTGGGGAGGTGGTTCATAGGCATATAGTGGTGGTTGTTAACAATCACAATAAGGGTCACCACATCCATAGGATTGGGATTATACCTATAAGGAACCGGAGGAGGTTATTGCCAAGAAGGGTGATCAATCCTTTGAGGCTCCTCCCATCTTTGATTGTTCCATCCTTGGTGCATATCGTCATTATAGTTCCCATTTCCTACAACATAATTTGAGCCAAACTCATAGCCAAAGTGAGGATGAGAATTCATAATAGCAAATAAAAACAAAAGCTACGAAAATAAGCAACAAGTCCTAAGCCTAACAAAGACTAACAAACAAACAAAAGGCAAACATATTCACATATTCACAATAGCCAATAATATAACACCATTGTAATTCTCCGGCAACAGCGCCATTTTGATGCGTGAATTCTTTGATAGTATAGAATTTCCTCAAATGAGTTCTCGTTGCAAGTATAGTTCTAAACCAACAAAGAATCCTCACATACAAAAATTGGTTTTGTCACAAGTACAAACCCCAATGAAAATTAACCGAAGTATTTAGACTCCAGGTCGTCTCACAAGAAATTGCAATGAAGTGGTCAATTATTGGCTATGAGAGAACAAGGGGTTTGATTGATAAAAGGGGCAATAAAATAAATGAAAAGAAAAGTAAATCAAGCGAGTAAAGAAAGCAAGTAATAAAGAGAGACATTCATGGCAAGGATTGAGAATATAGGCTTTCTATCCTAGTCACTAATAACAATAATTAACAAGAATTTATGTCATTTTGTCATCTCCAATGTTGGAAGAAGGTGTAAGTTATCTTCCATAAGAGAAAGTCAAACAAGACTAGTTAATCTCAATCCAAAATTCCTAATCAACTCACTAATGGAATTAGCAAGAGATTAGAGTCAATGGAAATAATATTAACTAACAACTCTAGATCACCAACATGAGTTGGGTATTTATGACTCAAGATCACCTAATTACTCTTTCCAAGCCAAGAATCCTCAAGATCTACTCTAACATCCTTCCAAACATTTTGTCAAACACTTGGAAAGTATAAATGAAAGGCATAATAAAAGTGCAAGAAATATAAATCTATCAACTACCAATTGCAAGAAAAGTAAAATTCACAACTCAAATTAACAATAAAAGAACATCAAACATCAAATCTCATTGAATGTAAACCAAATCCAACATGAGTGCATGAACATAAAAGAGGCATAAAAGTAAAATTAACAAGAGAACTAAGAAGAATGAAATAGTAGAAACAAGAAATTGTAAAGGAAACAAGATGAAATCAAGAAATCATGCCTAGATCTAAGAGAAATTAACCTAACCCTAACCTAATTCTAGAGAGAAGAGGGAGCTTCTCTCTCTAGAAAACTAACTAAAGTCTGATCATGACTAACTAAGTGCTCCCCCTTACTCAAGCTTGAATTTTGCATGAAATACACTCAGAAACGAGTTGGATTTGGTCCTGGGCAGCTCAGAAATCGCCCCTAGTGATTTCACTTTAAGTGGGTCGCGTGCTGAGCGTCATGCGTACGCGTGGGTGACGCATGCGCGTCGATGGCAGAAACCTCTACTCACGCGTATGCGTGCATGATGCGTGCGCGTGGCCCTCAATTCTCCAAAAGCTCATTTCTTCATGGATTCTCCCCTTTGCATGCTTTTCTCTTCAATTCTTGCATCCAATACTTGCCTTATGAATCTGAAATCACTCAACAAACACATCAAGGTATTGAATGGCATTAAAGTGAATTAAAATCACCAATTTAAGGGCCTAAAAAGCATGTTTTTACACTTAAGCACAATTTAAGGGAGAATTACAAAACCATGCTATTTCATTGAATAAATGTGGGAAAAGGTGATAAAATCCCCTAAAATAAGCACAAGATAAACCACAAAATTAGGGTTTATGAATCTGCAAAGAGTTATAAGAGCTTATGTTCTTTCCTGCTCCACTTGCCAGTGCACCAAAAGAAAGGCTCGACTACCTACACGGTTACTCCAACCTCTCCCATTTCCATCACAGGTGTGGGAGGCTATCTGCATGGATTTCATCACAAATCTTCCACAGTCTGATGGGTACACGGTCATTATGGCGGTCATTGATAGATTGACAAAATTTGCTCATTTTATACCCTTGAAACATTACTTTGACAGCCATTCAGTGGTAGAGGCATTCATTAGGAATATTGTCAAACTCCATGGCTTTCCTAACTCCATTCTCTCGGATAGGGACTAGATCTTTATGAGTCACTTTTGGCAGAGATTATTTAAGTTGTAAGGCACTACTTTATCCATGAGCTCAGCATACCACCCACAAACGGACGGCAAAGTGAAGTCATGAATAAAGCATTGGAGATGTATCTTTGTTGCTTTTGTTTCGAGAATCCCAGGTTATGGTTCGATATGCTACCTTGGGCCCAGTATTGGTATAACACTTCTCACTATAGAAGCATCAAAATGTCTCCTTACATGATTCTATATGGTCGTCCTCCCCCCCCCCCCCAAATCTCATTAGATATGAGTTCTCTCATGTTGACGAACCATCATTGCAAGAGTTGCTAACCAATCGGGACACGCTGCTTGAATAGCTTAGGGCAAACCTCAATCATGTCCAACAATATATGAAGACGTTTGCTGATAAAAGTTGTCAGGATGAACTTTAAGAGAATGATATGGTACTGGTTCGTTTACAGCCTTATCGCCAACATTCAGTGGCTTTGAGAAAAAATCAGAAGTTGGAAATGGGATTCTTTGGACTATTTCGCATTGTCAAGAAACTTAGCTCGGTGGCTTATAAACTCGAACTTTCTCTAAAGGCCAAGATTCATAATGTGTTCTACATTTCAGTGTTAAAAAGATTCTGCAGGGATAACACTAATTACTACTTGCCATTGCCTCTACAGACTAGTGCCAAGGGTTCTATACCTGAGCCTTCTTGAGTTCTGAGAGTTCGCACCATTCTCAAACATGAAAAGCCAGAACAACAGGTCCATGTGCATTGGAAAATTGGAGACACTAAAAAAACATCATGGGAATCAGTTGCAGCCATGACTAGACTATATCCTGCTCTCAACCTGGACGACAAGGTTGATCTAAATGGAGAGGGTAATGTAAGAAAGAGAATAACAAAATTGGATAGGAGTGAGCACTCTAATGCCAGCAATTCTACTAAGGGGAAGTTAGTTACAAAGCAAAGACATGTGGCTACTGACCCACCTCCTTCAGACGTACATAAAAGCATGAGAGGACGCATCATAAATACCAAATAGAAGGATTATGCAGGGTACCTTGAGCCTGGTATAGTTTCATTCTATCATTATGTTCCTCCCTCTTCTGGTTACCTCGAATTCCTTGTATATGTTCTAATTAATTCTTCTTTTCTTCCAGGTCCTCATGCACGATTGAGTGATAAATCCATATTTTATGATATATTTTGTGCCTAATTTAAGTGATTTATTCAATCCTTCACTTACTTATTCATGTTAATTGCATGGTTTTACTTTTCCTTCCTTATTATGTGATATATGTAAAAAACATGTTTCCTATGCTTTAAAAATAATTATTTTAATTACCCTTTACTTCCATTCGATGCCGTGATTCGTGTGTTGAGTAGTTTCAGATCTTCTAAGGCAGGAATGGCTTAAAGGATGGAAAGGAAACATACAAAAATGGAAGGAAAGCACAAAATGGAGTTTTTGAAGAAACTGGAAACACCTATCCCAAGGCCATTACCACCTAATACAAGCTTCAAGTGGGTACAATCCTTAACCTTTAGCTTTATTTTCCCACTTGAATATGGTTTGCTTGAAACAGATCGCCAGCTTAGAGCTCTCTGTGGCTTTAAGAGTAAGAGGAAAATGACTCGTACTCAGAGCTGGTGCACAAGGTTCAATAAGGTTCCACGCTTCTACTCGAAGTGCACGGATTGGCATCATGATCAATCGAATGGATCTCGGAAAACGTTTGGTCATTGTGGTGAGAATCTAATTTTTAAACCGCCCGGATGGAAAAATATAGATCAAGACGGAGGCGGATTTAAAAGCAAAGTTTGGGATCTTGGAATCTATTCTGACATTCGTCACCCCGGGAGCCTAAGAATCTATTTAAAGCTGCTCAGAGGCTTTACATGCCTAGTTTGGGACTCCGGAGGCTACTGGCATTCCAAACATTGGTGGAGATTTCTGGATAAATTTAAGCATAGGCCGCCATAACAGGAAGCTCATCTGATGTCCAACTTAAGGACTTTAACTAAAAGTGCTAGGTGGGAGACAACCCACCATGGTATGGTTGTTTCTTTTTTAGTTTTATTTCGTGTTATTTATTTTTGTTTTCCTTTTCAATTGAACCTGAATATTATTCATTCGCATTGCATACTGCATTATTGCATACCTGCATCGGAAAAAAAAGAGAGAGAGTAGGCGTACGACGCGACCACATCACTCATGCGATCGCGTCAATTGCGAAAAACACTTCCCACGCGTCCGCGTCATTCACGCAGCCGTGTGCCCTGGAAATCGACGTAAGTATCCAATGCCCAGAAAGTTAGGCTGGAATCGTGCGGCTGTTGTGCGTTTCGCACAAAATGACCCACGCGATCGCGTCCCTGACGCGACCGCGTCGCATAGATTGCACAACACCCAAGAGAAGACAGAGAGTTGCGCTGAAACGATGCTGGAATTGTGCGTTTCGCGCGATTTCCAGTGATGCGATCGCCTGCCTCACGCGATCGCGTCATTCATTATTTACCCATTCCATGCGATCGCATCACTCACGCGATCGCGTCAACCCCCATTCCATCCCAGCCACGCGACCGCGTGCCCCAGGCGATCGCGTGGATTTAAATTTATTAACCCCCTGTGACGCGAACCCTACCCCATCGCGCCCCCCCAACCCCTTTCTTCTTCTTCCTCCCTGCCAAACCCCTCCCTCCCTCTCTGCCCTTCGCCCTCGCGCCCCCCTATGCCGCCGCTCCACAGTCCACCACCCAGACACCGCCGCCGTGCCACCCCTTCTCCCTTCCCTCTCTTTCTTCTCTTCTTCTTCTTCTTTCCTCTTCTTCCCTCCATCACTACTGCCCACCTCTACGACCGCCACACCCACCGCGCCGCCGTCACCGCCGCGCATCCAACCGCCACCAACGCCCCCTTCCCTTCCTTCCCCCTACCCACATTACCCCCCCCCCCCCAAACTCCCCTGCCTCCGAACAGCCTTCACCGCCGCACAACCATCATCAACCACCGCGTCAGCCGCCACTACCACCATCCCCCAGCCACCTCTCTGCCGCACCTTCTTTCATACGCCTTCCAGGTTCCGCCAAACGCCACGTTTCTTTCAATTCCTAGTTAATTACATATTTTTCTGTTTATGTTCATCATTAGGCTAGTTAGATATGCATGTTGTACTGGATTCTAGGTGGTTAGGTAGCCTAGAATGTGGTTAGTAGATTTAGGCCTGATTAATTACGCTGTTCTTGTTACCTGTTTTATTAATTTCGCAATTCTGCTATTACTGTTAGTATTATTCATATGCTGTAATTTCTTATTTCCTGCTGCTCTTTACACTGCTTTTCGATGTTCATATCCCTTATATGTAATTGCAGCTATATTTTTGTTTCATATGAACTGTCCTGCTTACTGTTTAATTTTTGGGAACATCCAATTTTAGCTGGAATGCTGCCCAATTTTCTGTAAACTGTTTTGTCTCCATTCATGTCTTGGTTTTGGCACTTTGAACTCTGCTTTATTCTGCTTTTACCAAACCAATTCATGAATACCAGGGCAAGCTTTCTTATTCTTTTTGATTTTCTGGTTCATAATCTGCATTTTTGATGTTTAGCTTCCAATTTCTGATTCATCATCAACCTGATTCCCTTGTTTGGATATGAGTTAACTATAGCTTCTAATTGCGACTGCCTGTTACTTAGAAAATGTTCATCATGCCACTTACTCTAACCCACTGTTTACTCATTCACTAATTTTAACTTCCTAAACTCGTTTTTCATTCCTAACCAACCTCACCTTTTAAAACATCTTTATTGGTTTTTCACTATTCTCTTTAACCTTCTAACCAAGGCATGATGATAATTTTTCCTGATTAACATGATTTCTAATACATTTTGGATTGTTAATTTTTCTTCTCGGACTTTTCACTCCTATTCAATCCTTAATGCTCATTTACTTAATTCATTTTCATTACTCCACTGCTCCTTTGCCACTATATGCTTATTTTGTGATTTGCCTACTTGTTTTCTTATTTTTATTATATCCTGGTTTTCTATTTTTCAGGATGTCTGACACCCAAAGAAAAGGAAAGGGAAAGGCAACAACTGGCAAATGGAAAAGAGGAGAATCCTCCATGTCCATCCTGGACATCATGCATGATGACTCCTGGCGGGAGAAACACTTTACCCCGCAGGAAAAGGCTGACCAGCTACTCCCTGCTACTGATCCTATTAAGTTTGCAAACCGATACTGCGAGCTGAAGTATCCGGTATTTGCAATCTCCAAGAACCTGTACCTGGAGAGGACTTTGAAGATCCCAGAAGAACTCCAGCAATACACCTCTGATCAGATCAAACAAAGAGGCTGGTTCTTCCTGGTGAGAAACCTGACTGAGGTCAATGCATCTTGGGTAAGGGAATTTTACTGCAATTACTTCAAAACTTCCCTAGATGCAGTAAACCTAAGAGGGACGTAAATACTGGTCACTGAAGAGGCCATAGAGGATGTTTTGAAGCTCCTGCCTAAATTCGATCAGCCAGATGGTTATCAACAGGCTGAGGAGGACATGCGCTTCATGAAATTTGACTGGGACGCCGTCAAGGCAAGGATCGCCCTTGACCCGACTGTTCCATGAGTCATGGGTCAAAACATCACCATGCCTAAAGGAATCAAGCGGGCATACTTGAATGATGAGGCTCGGCTATGGCATCAGATCCTAAGCAACTTTATTATGCCGAGTACTCACGAGATGGAGCTACCTGCCGCTATCATCACCCTCCTATGGTGTGTGATAGAGGGTAAGGACATGTACCTGCCATGCTTCATTCGGTACTACATAGCCAGGGTCCACGTCCGAGGCACTCTCCCCTTTCCATATCTGATTACACAGCTTGGCCGTCGAGCTGACGTGCCTTGGGAGGATGCTGATGAGAAGCCACCTGCTGCAGAATGCAAGAAAATTATCCCTCACAGCAGAAACTTGCTGGCTTTGGGCTACAGATCTCCATTCCTCACTCCTACTGATGAGACAGCCACACCATCTGCCGGCCCCTCCTCCTCTACAGCTACCCCTGCTACCACCACTGCACCTCCACTTGCCTCAGAGCCAGTTTATCACTTAGTACACCGCCTGTTTCAGCAGCTAGACCAGATGAAGCACCGCAACCAGCGGCGATACGAGAGATCTGAGCGTCGCAGCAAGCGACGCTATGAGCACCTGAAGCTGATGATCCGTTCTGGCAGCGACATCCCCTCCGAGCCTGACACTCTATCAGAGCCATCTGAGGAGGAGGCAGATGACCACGAGGCGGAGACCCGTCCACAGAGAGAGGCTGCACAGGCAGGCACGGAGCAGGCTGCGCCCCAGTAGGAGGCCCCACATCAGATTCAGGCTTCCGACCCAAAGATCCCTATTCAGTCAGCACCTCCTCTGCAGCAGGCAGATCCTCAGTCCACCACCACAGAGACCCCAGCTACCCATCCTTCCAGTGATGACACCCCTTCACACCCTGCTTGAGTGAGCATCAGGGACGATGCTTCATATTAAGTGTGGGGCGCCATCTCTGGCGTATTTTTTTGGTGAACCACTACAGACTCTTTTACTTTATTTTGCTACTTTTCTGTATTTTTCTCTTTATTTCTATTTTTTTATCAGTACTTATACATTGCTATATTCATGTATTTTTACTCTATTTCTGCATGTTGCACTTTAGTTCATATTTTAGCCATTTAGTTTAGTTGCAATTCTAACTTATTAGTTATAGAAAATATGGATTAATTAGTATAGTTTACCCTTTTTAGCATAAGAGATGAGCAAATAATTTATACGCTTTTTGGCATTGTTTTTACATAGTTTTCAGTATAATTTAGTTAGTTTTTAGTATATTTTTATTAGTTTTTAAATAAAAATCACATTTCTAGACTTTACTATGAGTTTGTGTATTTTTCTGTGATTTCAGGTATTTTCTGGCTGAAATTGAGGGACTTGAGCAAAAATCAGATTCAGAGGTTGAAGAAGGACTGCAGATGCTACTGGATTCTGACCTCCCTGCACTCAAAGTAGATTTTCTGGAGTTACAGAACTCCAAATGGTGCGCTCTCAATTGCGTTGGAAAGTCGACATCCAGGGCTTTCCAGCAATATATAATAGTCCATACTTTGCTCGAGTTTAAATGACGCAAACTGGCGTTCAACGCCAGTTCCATGCTGCATTCTGGAGTTAAACACCTGAAACAGGTTGCAAAGTGGAGTTAAACGCCAGAAACAGGTTACAAACTGGCGTTCAACTCCAAGAGAAGCCTCTACACGTGTAAATCTCAATGCTCAGCCCAAGCACACACCAAGTGGGCCCCGGAAGTGAATTTCTGCATCAATTACTCATTTCTGTAAACCCTAGTAACTAGTTTAGTATAAATAGGACTTTTTACTATTGTATTTACATCTTTGGATTATCTTTAGTTTCATCCTTAGATCACGTTTGGGGGCTGGCCATTCGGCCATGCCTGAACCTTCATCACTTATGTATTTTCAATGGTAGAGTTTCTACACACCATAGATTAAGTTGTGGAGCTCTGCTGTTCCTCATGGATTAATGCAAAGTACTACTGTTTTTCTATTCAATACAAACTTATTCCGCTTCTAAGATATTCATTCGCACTTCAATGTGAATGTGATGATCGTGACAATCATCATCATTCCCAACTTATGAACGCGTGCCTGACAACCACTTCCGTTCTACCTTAGATTGAATGGGTATCATCTTGGATATCTAATACAGGGGACCGAGTCCGAGATATTAGAATATTCGTGGTATAAGTTAGAACCCATGGATGGCCATTCCTGAGATCCGGAAAGTCTAAACCTTGTCTGTGGTATTCTGAGTAGGATCTGGGAAGGGATGGCTGTGACGAGCTTCAAACTCGCGAGTGCTGGGCGTAGTGACAGACGCAAAAGGATCAATGGATCCTATTCCAGTATGATCAAGAACCGACAGATGAATAGGTGTGCTGTGACAGAGCATCTTGGACCATTTTCACTGAGAGGACGGGAAGTAGCCATTGACAACGGTGATGCCCAACATACAGCTTGCCATGGAAAGGAGTAGGAATGATTGGATGAAGACAGCAGGAAAGCAGAGGTTCAGAGGAACGAAAGCATCTCTATACGCTTATCTAAAATTCTCACCAATGAATTACATAAGTATCTCTATCCTAGTTTATGTTTTATTTATCTTTTAATTATTAAAACTCTATAACCTTTTGAATCCGCCTGACTGAGATTTACAAGGTGACCATAGCTTGCTTCAAGCCGACAATCTCCGTGGGATCGACCCTTACTCACGTAAGGTTTATTACTTGGACGACCCAGTGCACTTGCTGGTTAGTTGTGCGAAGTTGTGATAAAGAGTTGAGATTACAATTGTGCGTACCAAGTTGTTGGCGCTATTGATGATCACAATTTCGTGCACCAAGTTTTTGGCGCCGTTGCCGGGGATTGTTCGAGTTTGGACAACTGACGGTTCATCTTGTTGCTCTGATTAGGTAATTTTATTTTAATTTTAAGCTTTTTTTTCTTATTTTCTAAAAATACAAAAAAAAATTTCTTTTTTCGTTTTTTCCAATTAATTTTCGAAAAATACAAAAAAATTTACAAAATCATAAAATCAAAAATATTTTTTTTGTGTTTCCTGTTTGAGTCTAGAGTCAAGTTTTAAGTTTGGTGTCAATTGCATCTTTTTAATTTTCTAAAAAAATTTATTTTCGAAAATTTCATGCATTGCATTCTTCATGATCTTCAAGTTGTTCTTGGCCAATCTTCTTGTTTGATCTTCATATTTTCTTGTTTTGTGTCTTTTCTTGTTTTTCATATGCATTCTTGAAACATTAATGTCTAAAGAATAAAAATTTTTAAGTTTGGTGTCTTGCATGTTTTCTTTTCTTGAAAATTTTTCAAAAATAAGTTATTGGTGTTCATCTTGACATTCAAAGTGTTCTTGGTGTTCATCTTTGCATTCAAAGTGTTCTTGCATATTTTTCTTGTTTTGATTCATAATTTTCATGTTTTGAGTCTTTTTGATGTTTTTCTCTTTCATCATTAAAATTCAAAAATCAAAAAAATATCTTTCCCTTTTTCTTCTCATCAAATTCGAAAAATTGAGTTGACTTTTTCAAAAAATTTTAAAATCTAGTTGTTTCTTATGAGTCAAATCAAATTTTCAATTTAAAAATTCTATCTTTTTCAAATATTTTTCAAAAATAAAATCTTTTTCAATTTTTCCTTCATATTTTCGAAAACTTTATGATTTATTTTCAAAATCTTTTTCTTATTTTTATTTCATATTTTTTAAATTAATGCTAACAACTAAAATGATTGATTCAAAAATTTTTAGTTTGTTACTTGCCTAGTAAGAAAGATTCAACCTTTAAACTCTAGAATCATATCTTTTTAGTTTCTTGTTAGTCAAGTAATCAACTTTGATTTCAAAATCAAATCTTTTTAAATTTCTTTTTCAAATCTTTTTCAAATTTAGCTTCAATCATATCTTTTTCAAAATCAATTTCAAAATCTTTTCTAACTTCCTATCTTTTCAAAATTTAATTTTCAAATCTTTTTCAAACCAATCCTATCTTTTTGTTTCAATCATATCTTTTTCAAAACTACCTAACTAACTTTCTATCTCTAATTTTCGAAAATCACCTTCATCTTTTTTAAAATTCCTTTTTAATTAATTAATTGTTTTAAATTTAATTTAATTTCAATTTTTCTTTTTAATTTTCGAACTTTGACTTTAATTTTTAATTAAAAACAAAAATATTTCTATTTTAATTTATTTAATTTTCAAAATTCATTCCCCCTCTCATCTCCTTCTAATTATTTTATTTATTTACTAACACTTCTCTTCATCTAAGAATTCGAACCCACTCCTCACCCTTGTGTTTGGATTCTCCTTCTTCTATTCCTATCTTCTTCTACTCCCATAAAGGAATCTCTATAGTGTGACATAGAGGATTCCATATTTTTTTTGTTATTTCCTTCTTTGTCATATGAGCAGGAACAAGGATAAGAACATTCTTGTTGAAGCTGATCCTGAACCTGAAAGGACTCTGAAGAGGAAGCTAAGGGAAGCTAAAGCACAACTCTCGGGAGAAAATCTGACAGAAATTTTCGAAAAAGAAGGAGACATGGCCGAAAATAATAACAATGCAAGAAAGATGCTTGGTGACTTTACTGCACCAAATTCCAATTTACATGGAAGAAGCATCTCAATCCCTGCCATTGGAGCAAACAATTTTGAGCTGAAACCTCAATTAGTTTCTCTGATGCAACAGAATTGCAAGTTTTATGGACTTCCATCTGAAGATCCTTTTCAGTTCTTAACTGAATTCTTGCAGATCTGTGATACTATTAAGACCAATGGGGTTGATCCCGAGGTCTACAGGCTTATGCTTTTCCCATTTGCTGTAAGAGACAGAGCTAGAATATGGTTGGACTCTCAACCTAAGGATAGCCTGAACTCTTGGGATAAGCTGGTCACGGCTTTCTTAGCCAAGTTTTTTCCTCCTCAAAAGCTTAGTAAGCTTAGAGTGGATGTTCAAACCTTCAAACAGAAAGAAGGTGAATCCCTCTATGAAGCTTGGGAGAGATACAAGGAACTGACCAAAAAGTGTCCTTCTGACATGCTTTCAGAATGGACCATCCTGGATATATTCTATGATGGTCTGTCTGAGCTATCAAAGATGTCACTGGACCATTCTGCAGGTGGATCCATTCACCTAAAGAAAACGCCTGCAGAAGCTCAAGAACTCATTGACATGGTTGTAAATAACCAGTTTATGTACACTTCTGAAAGGAATCCTGTGAATAATGGGACGCCTATGAGGAAGGGAGTTCTTGAAATTGATACTCTGAATGCCATATTGGCTTAGAATAAAATATTGACTCAGCAAGTCAATATGATCTCTCAGAATCTGAATGGATTGAAGGAATCATCTAACAGTACTAAAGAGGCATCTTCTGAAGAAGAAGCTTATGATCCTGAGAACCCTGCAATAGTAGAGGTGAATTACATGGGTGAACCCTATGGAAACACCTATAATCCCTCATAGAGGAATCATCCAAATTTCACATTGAAGGATCAACAAAAGCCTCAACAAGGCTTTAATAATGGTGGAAGAAACAGGTTTAGCAATAACAAGCCTTTTCCATCATCCACTCAGCAACAGATAGAGAGTTCTGAGCAGAATCCATCTAGCTTAGCAAATATAGTCTCTGATCTTTCTAAGGCCACTGTAAGTTTCATGAATGAAACACGGTCCTCCATTAGGAATTTGGAGGCACAAGTGGGCCAGCTGAGTAAAAGAGTCACTGAAACTCCTCCTAGTACTCTCCCAAGCAATACAGAAGAAAATCCAAAGAGAGAGTGCAAGGCCATTGATTTAACCATCATGGCCGAACCTACAAGGGAGGAGGAGGACGTGAATCCTAGTGAGGAAGACCTCCTGGAACGTCCAGTGACCAATAAGGAGTTTCCCTTTGAGGAACCAAAGGAATCTGAGGCTCAATTAGACACCATAGAGATTCCATTGAACCTCCTTCTACCCTTCATGAGCTCTGATGAGTATTCTTCTTCTGAAGAGAATGAGGATGTTACTGAAGAGCAAGTTGCCAAGTACCTTGGTGCAATCATGAAGCTGAATGCCAAGTTATTTGGTAATGAGACTTGGGAAGATGAACCTCCCTTGCTCATCAATGAACTGAGTGATCTGGATCAACTGATATTGCCTCAGAAGAAACAGGATCCTGGAAAGTTCTTAATACCTTGTACCATAGGCACCATGGCCTTTGAGAAGGCTCTATGTGATCTTGGATCAGGGATAAACCTCATGCCACTCTCTGTAATGGAAAAACTGGGAATCTTTGAGGTGTAAGCTGCCAGAATCTCATTATAGATGGCAGACAACTCAAGAAAACAGGCTTATGGACAAGTAGAGGACGTGCTAGTAAAGGTTGAAGGCCTTTACATCCCTGCTGATTTCATAATCCTGGATACTGGGAAGGATGAGGATGAATCCATCATCCTTGGAAGACCCTTCCTAGCCATAGCAAGAGCTGTGATTGATGTGGACAGAGGAGAATTGATTCTTCAATTGAATGAGGACAACCTTGTGTTTAAAACTCAAGGATCTCCTTCTGTAACCATGGAGAGGAAGCATGAAAAGCTTCTCTCACTGCAGAGTCAACCAGAGCCCCCACAGTCAAACTCTAAGTTTGGTGTTGGGAGGCCACAACCAAACTCTAAGTTTGGTGTTGAACTCCCATATTCAAACTCTAAGTTTGGTGTTGGGAGGTTCCAACAATGCTCTGAACATCTGTGAGGCTCCATGAGATCTCACTGTCAAGCTATTGACATTAAAGAAGCGCTTATTGAGAGGCAACCCAATGTTATCTAATTATATTTATTTATTTTCTATTGTTATTTCGTGTTTTATTAGGTTGATGATCATGTGGAGTCACAAAAACTACTGAAAAATCAAAAACAAAATGAAAAACAGCAGAAAAGAAAACAGCACACCCTGGAGGAGAGCAGTTTGGCGTTTAAACGCCAGAAACAAGCATCTGTCTGGCGTTTAACGCCAGAAATAGGCACCAAGCTGGCGTTTAACGCCAGAAACAAGCATCTACCTGGCATTAAACGCCAGAACAGAGCATGGAAGTGGCGTTTAACGCCAGAAACAGGCAGCAGTCTGGCGTTAAACGCCAGGATTGCATATATAGGGCATTTTACACGTCTAAAGGGTGCAGGGATGAAAAATCCTTGACACCTCAGGATCTGTGGACCCCACAGGATCCCCACATGATCTATGGACCCCACAGGATCCCCACCACTTCTTCTCTCCCCTTTACACCTTTTCATAACTCTCTTCCCTAAATACCCTTCACCAATCACCTCAATCACTCTTTCCCATCACCTCTTCACCACTCACATCCACCCTCTCTTCCCCATAAACCCTACTTACCTTCAAAATTTAAACTAATTTCCCTCCCAAACCCAACCCTAATGGCCGAAACTTCACCCTCTCCCTACTCCTATATAAACCCATCACTCCTTCTTCATTTTCACACAACACAACCCTCTCTTCTTCTCCTTGGCCGAATACATCTTCTTCTCCCATCTCCTCCATTTTCTTCTTCTTATACTATTTTTCTTTCTTCTTTTGCTCGGGGACGAGCAAACATTTTAAGTTTGGTGTGGTAAAAGCATTGCTTTTTGTTTTTCCATAACCATTTATGGCATCTAAGGCCAGAGAAACCTCTAGAAAGAGGAAAGGGAAGGCAATTGCTTCTACCTCTAAGTCATGGGAGATGGAGAGATTCATCTCAAAGGTCCATCAAGACCACTTCTATAAAGTTATGGCCAAGAAGAAAGTGATCCCTGATGTTCCTTTCAAGCTCAAGAAGAATGAGTATCCGGAGATCCGACTTGAAATCCAAAGAAGAGGTTGGGAAGTTCTCACCAACCCCATTCAACAAGTCGGGATCCTAATGGTTCAAGAGTTCTATGCAAACGCATGGATCACTAGGAACCATGATCAAAGTGTGAACCCGAATCCAAAGCAT
This sequence comes from Arachis ipaensis, assembly GCF_059453495.1. NCBI lineage: Eukaryota > Viridiplantae > Streptophyta > Magnoliopsida > Fabales > Fabaceae > Arachis > Arachis ipaensis. Next base: position 39,729,469 of record NC_142444.1, on the reverse strand, counting down.
TGGCTTACCATGGTTTGGGGGAAATACTTAGATTTCAGTCCGAAAAATGTAAGGCTGGCGTTCAACTTGCCAATGATGGAAGAGAACGCACGCCCCTACACAAGAAGGGTCAACTTTGATCAAAGGTTGGACCAAGTCCTCATAGACATATGTGAGGAAGGAGCTCAATGGAAAATTGACTCAAGAGGCGAGCCGGTTCAACTAAGAAGGCATGACCTCAAACCAGTGGCTAGGGGATGGTTAGAGTTCATTCAACGCTCAATCATTCCTACTAGCAACCAGTCTGAAGTTACTATAGATCGGGCCATCATGATCCATAGTATTATGATTGGAGAGGAGGTGGAAGTTCATGAGATTATACCTCAAGAACTCTACAAGGTGGCTGACAAGTCCTCCACTTAGGAAAGGTTAGCCTTTCCTCACCTCATATGCCACCTCTGTAATTCGGCTGGAATTGACATGGAGGGAGACATCCTCATTGAAGAGGATAAGCCCATCACTAAGAAAAGGATGGAGCAAACAAGAGATCATGGACCTCAACATGAGCATGAGGAAATTCCTCACCATGAAATCCCTGAGATGCCTCAGGGGATGCACTTTCCTCCACAGAATTATTGGGAGCAAATCAACACTTCCCTAGGAGAATTAAGTTCCAACATGGGACAACTAAGGGTGGAGCATCAAGAGCACTCCATCATCCTCCATGAAATTAGAGAAGATCAAAGAGCTATGAGGGAGGAGCAAGAAAGACAAGGAAGAGACATAGAGGAGCTCAAGAGCACCATTGGTTCTTCAAGGAGAAGAAGACGCCACCCTTACTAAGGTGGACTGATTCCTTAATCTCCTTGTCTATTTATTTTCTGCTTTTCGGTTTTTGAGCCTTATCTTAGTGTCTAAGTGTCTATGCCTTAAAGTTATGAATATGAATCCATCACCTCTCTTGAATGAAAAATGTTTTAATTACAAAAGAACAAGAAGTACATGGTTTCGAATTCATCCTTGAAACTAGTTTAATTATTTTGATGTGGTGACAATACTTTTTGTTTTCTGAATGAATGCTTGAGCAATGCATGTGTCTTTTGAATTTGATATTTATGAATGTTAAATATGTTGGCTCTTGAAGAATAAGGAAAAAGAAGAAATTTTATTTGATAATCTGAAAAATCATAAAAATGATTCTTGAAGCAAGAAAAAGCAGTGAATACAAAAGCTTGCAGAAAAAAATAGCGAAAAAAATAGAAAGAAAAAGAAAAAGCAAGCAGAAAAAGCCAAAAGCTCTTTAAACCAAAAGGCAAGAGCAAAAAGCCAATAGCCCTTAAAACCAAAAGGCAAGGGTAAAAAAGATCTAAGGCTTTGAGCATCAGTGGATAGGAGGGCCTAAAGGAATAAAATTCTGGCCTAAGCGGCTAAACCAAGCTGTCCCTAACCATGTGCTTGTGGCGTGAAGGTGTCAAGTGAAAACTTGAGACTGAGCGGTTAAAGTCGAGGTCCAAAGCAAAAACAGAGTATTCTTAAGAACCCTGGACACCTTTAATTGGAGACTTTAGCAAAGCTGAGTCACAATCTGAAAGGGTTCACCCAGTTATGTGTCTGTGGCATTTATGTATCTGGTGGTAATACTGGAAAACAAAGTGCTTAGGGCCACGGCCAAGACTCATAAAGTAGCTGTGTTCAAGAATCAACATACTGAACTAGGAGAATCAATAACACTATCTGAACTCTAAGTTCCTATAGATGCCAATTATTATGAACTTCAATGGATAAAGTGAGATGCCAAAACTATTCAAGAGGCAAAAAGCTACAAGTCCCGCTCATCTGATTAGAACTAAGTTTCATTGATATTTTAGAATTTATAGTATATTCTCTTCTTTTTATCCTATTTGATTTTCATTTGCTTGGGGACAAGCAACAATTTAAGTTTGGTGTTGTGATGAGCGGATAATTTATACGCTTTTTGGCATTGTTTTTACATAGTTTTCAGTATAATTTAGTTAGTTTTTAGTATATTTTTATTATTTTTTAAATAAAAGTCACATTTCTGGACTTTACTATGAGTTTGTGTGTTTTTCTGTGATTTCAGGTATTTTCTGGATGAAATTGAGGGACTTGAGCAAAAATCAGATTCAGAGGTTGAAGAAGGACTGCAGATGCTGCTGGATTCTGACCTCCCTGCACTCAAAGTGAATTTTTTGGAGCTACAGAACTCCAAATGGCACGCTCTCAATTGCGTTGGAAAGTCGACATCCAGGGCTTTCCAGCAATATATAATAGTCCATACTTTGTCTGAGTTTAGACGATGTAAACTGGCGTTCAACGCCAGTTCCATGCTGCATTCTGGAGTTAAACGCCAGAAATAGGTTGCAAAGTGGAGTTAAACGCCAGAAACAGGTTACAAACTGGCGTTCAACTCCAAGAGAAGCCTCTACACGTGTAAATCTCAATGCTTAGCCCAAGCACACACCAAGTGGGCCCCGAAAGTGGATTTCTGCATCAATTACTCATTTCTGTAAACCCTGGTAACTAGTTTAGTATAAATAGGACTTTTTACTATTGTATTTACATCTTTGGATTATCTTTAGTTTCATCTTTAGATCATTTTTGGGGGCTGGCCATTTGGCCATGCCTGAACCTTCATCACTTATGTATTTTCAACAGTAGAGTTTCTACACACCATAGATTAAGGTGTGGAGCTCTGCTGTTCCTCATGGATTAATGTAAAGTACTACTGTTTTTCTATTCAATACAAACTTATTCCGCTTCTAAGATATTCATTCGCACTTTAATGTGAATGTGATGATCGTGACAATCATCATCATTCCCAACTTATGAACGCGTGCCTGACAACCACTTCCGTTCTACCTTAGATTGAATGGATATCTCTTGGATATCTAATACAGGGGACCGAGTCCGAGATATTAGAATCTTCGTGGTATAAGTTAGAACCCATGGATGGCCATTCCTAAGATCCAGAAAGTCTAAACCTTGTCTGTGGTATTCCGAGTAGGATCTGGGAAGGGATGACTGTGACGAGCTTCAAACTCGCGAGTGCTGGGCGTAGTGACAGACGCAAAAGAATCAATGGATCCTATTCCAGTATGATCGAGAACCGACAGATAAATAGCCGTGTTGTGACAGAGCATCTTGGACCATTTTCACTGAGAGGACGGGAAGTAGCCATTGACAACGGTGATGCCCAACATACAGCTTGCCATGGAAAGGAGTAGGAATGATTGGATGAAGACAGCAGGAAAGCAGAGGTTCAGATGAACGAAAGCATCTCTATACGCTTATCTGAAATTCTCACCAATGAATTACATAAGTATCTCTATCCTAGTTTATGTTTTATTTATCTTTTAATTATTAAAACTCTATAACCTTTTGAATCCGCCTGACTGAGATTTACAAGGTGACCATAGCTTGCTTCAAGCCGACAATCTCCGTGGGATCGACCCTTACTCACGTAAGGTTTATTACTTGGACGACCCAGTGCACTTGCTGGTTAGTTGTGCGAAGTTGTGATAAAGAGTTGAGATTACAATTGTGCGTACCAAGTTGTTAGCGCCATTGATGATCACAATTTCGTGCACCAATAAGATAACTTAGTTTAAATTAAAAGTATAAAAAGGAAGTAAACTAGAGACTTTAACAGAATAAAAACAACCCACACCTTGTATATATAGCATTACATGTTAGTTAGTTAACAAAATTTCATCAAGGAGAAACACTAGAACTTTAAAGCCACCTTAAGATTTACATTGAGAATAATGGGAACTCTTAATTTTTACTTGCATGACATATATAACTGATATATGATTTTTGAGTTAGAGAATACACAGCCTGTGAGTATTGAGCTTAATTGCATGGTTACATTTAAACCATAATATTTTATTCTTGTGTGTTCCGCCCTTCTTATTTATTCTGGTGTTCTTTACTTTGTTTTAATCTATATGTCCGATTATAAAATATAGATACATACCAAGAAAGTGATTGAGGCCATTGTTGGATTCTAGCTCACTATTCCCAAATTAGCCTACCTTTTACATCACCCTTGTTAGCCCCCTTGAGCCTTTAAAACCCCTCTTGTTTTATAACCACATTACTAGCCTTAAGCAGAAAAACAAAATAAAAATTCCAAGTTGAATCCTTGGTTAGCTTAAGATAGAAATTGTGTATTGTGTAAGTGTTCAAACCTATTGGGAATATGGATGATAAAAACAAAGGGTAGAAAGTTAAAAAGAATAAAATAATTCAAAATAAATATTTTGGGAAGCATGCTCATGTGAAATCAAATAATTGAATTACCATGTGCATTAAAAAAATTTATTTTTTAGTATTTGAATAAAGGGGATACAAAAGAATTCCCCAAATGCAAAAAAACAATGCACATGGGATAAAAAAAATTAAAATATGAGCATGTAACATAAAAAGTGGAAAAAATATGGAAAATAGGTAAAGAAGCTTTGCTTTACAAATTATGTATGTTAGGTGAGATCTTAGACTAATCAAGGATTCACCTATTAGCTCACTTAGCCTTATATATATACCCTTACCTTTACCTTGGCCCCATTACAACCTTAATTAAAGACCTCATGATTTTTATATGCCTATATTCTATAATTGTTGATTGGTTAGATGAAGAACAAAGTTATAGAAAGTAAGGATAAAAAGAAGAATAGAGTGATTAACCCAATAAACACTGAGTGACTAGAGAGTAAACACAAAATTCAGTGAGGGTTCAATAGCTCATCAACATATATCTCTACTTAAATTATTAATTGTCTTACAAAATTGTAAAATGTTTTTTCTCTCCCATCTCAATTGTAAAGGTACTTTATCACTATCTAAGGTTTGGCTATATATAAGATTCCTTGAGAATGTAAATTAATTCAACTACATGTAAGTTTTATATACAAGTGAATAAAAAATTAGAATTGCATGATTCATTTAGGTAGTTGCATTTAGAATAGATTGCATTGCATGAGATTTCACCACTTCAACCTTACCTTACTCTTTATCTTGGATTTAGCATGAGGACATGCTATTGTTTAAGTGTGGGGAGGTTGATAAACCCATATTTTATGATATATTTTGTGCCTAATTTAAGTGATTTATTCAATCCTCCACTCACTTATTCATGTTAATTGCATGGTTATACTTTTCCTTCCTTATTATGTGATGTATGTGAAAAACATGTTTCCTATGCTTTAAAAATAATTATTTTAATTACCCTTTACTTCCATTCGATGCCGTGATTCATGTGTTGAGTAGTTTCAGATCTTCTAAGGTAGGAATGACTTAAAGGATGGAAAGGAAACATACAAAAATGGAAAGAAAGCACAAAACGGAGTTTTTGAAGAAACTGGAAGCAACGCGATCGCATGGACGACGTGGCCGCATGCCAGCGCGAAATGGCAGTGACGCGACCGCGTGATTGACGCGATCGCGCACCTTAAGTGAAACGCATATGACGCGGACGCATGACTGAAGCGACCGCGTGACAAGGAAAACTCCAAATGACGTGACCGCGTGACAGAGGCCACGCACCAGAAATTACAGAAAACGCTCCCAGTGATTTCTGAAGCCCTTTTTGGCCCAAATCCAAGTTCAGAAGGCACATATCAGAGGTTATGAAGTGGGAAAATGCATCCATTCAAAGGAGAGTCTCCAATTAGTTACTTTTCATGATTTAGATTTAGTTTTGAGGGAGGTTCTCTCCTCTCTCTTTTAGGATTTCTTTTGCTTTCAGGATTATCTTTTTATCAGGTTCAACATTCCTTTTTATTTAGCTTCTCAATTTAATTTATGAATTCTTCTATGTTACAGATTATTCTTTGAATTAATGTTATTTGAGGTATTTCAGTTTATTATCGCTCTCTTTTATTTATATTACGGTTGCTTCCAATCTGAAGATATTTTTATTCCAGTAGATTTACTTTTCCCCTTTGGTCTTGGTTAAGAAATCAGTAACTCAGGAGTTATCAAACTCAACATGATCGATAATTGCTATCTTTGCTAATTGAATTGAACTTCAATAATCCCAATCTTTCCTTAGGGATTAACTAGGAATTGAAGATCAACATAATTAGTCACTTGACCTTTCTTTACTTTAAGTAAAGGCTAACTAAGTGGAATTAAAATATTCATCATCATTGATAAGGATAACTAGGATAGGACTTCTAATTTCTCATACCTTGCCAAAAATTTATTTTACAGTTATTTATTTATTTTACAGTCTTTTACTTATTTTAATTGCAATTCAAATCACTTGTTCCTCATCTTCAAAACCCCGATTTACAATCTTCATAACCAATAATAAGAACATACTTCCCTGCAGTTCCTTGAGAAGACGACCCGAGGTTTAAATACTTCGGTTATCAATTTTTAAGGGGTTTGTTACTTGTGACAATCAAAACATTTGTAAGAAATGTTGATTGATTGGTTTAGTAACTATACTTGCAACGAGAGTTTACTATAACTTCTAAACTATCAATCTTCAGTTCTTCAATGAGCATTACTACATTTTCTGCTTTACTTTTTATTTTTAGTTCATATCACTGTTTCATTGGTTTATTTTGTCTTCAAGTAATAGTACCAACTTATATAGCTCCAATTTCCTTGTAATTATTATTCTGAATCATCAATACAACATCACTTTTCCATTTGCATTATTAAGTACCTTCCACACTCTCCTTAGCAATTAGCCATTTGGCCATTTCATCTTCTCTCTCCCCACTCACTCTCTCCTCTTTACCTCTCATTTATTCCTCTTCCCCGTGGCGTTGTCTTCATCCCCAACTCTAAATTTATTAATCTTAAACCCTCAATCTTCCATAAAAAAATAGATCATCCTTTACTGCCACCACCATCGCCACCTCTCTTGTCATCACCACTTTCTCTTTCCAACTGAGGCCTCCTGCAACCCAATAAGTCCTCATGGTCCCACAAGTCCGTTTCCATTTCTATTCCAAGCAACCCAACAAGCACACAATATTCTCTTCTCATTTTGATGTCATAGTCACCGCCGTAGCTTCGTCTTCTACTTTTCTCAACACCAAAACTACATTACAATAACCAAAAACTACATCACAATAACAAAAAACTACACCTAGAACTAGAATGTGAGGATGATTAATATTGGAAGGCAAGTACGATGGTCAAAATTAAAAGGCGAGCACCATAACCAAAACTGGAAGGCAAGCTTGACAGGATGGGAGTTAGCTCCTTTGTTGGCGTTGAAAGACATGCTCGGACAAGGACATCGGCATGTTGAAGCAGTGGTGGTGAGACTGAAAATGAAGGTCATAGACAGAGAAGGATGAGCAAGGTGGGGAGAAGGATATTGCTCTGACGGTGAAAGTAGGCACTGGAGGTGATCTCGACAGAGTTGGTAGGGACGATTTTGTGAGGGTTTCATGGGTTCTTGTTGCTGTTGTTGTTTGTAGAGAGAGACTCATAAATGCTGAATGAGGAAGAATGAAAATGCAGATTTGGAAATGGAAAACAAAAAAGAGAGAAAAATTTAGAAGATTAGGGATTTAATTGGGAAATTAAAACCCTAATCTTTAAACGGTGCCACATCATCAGTTACAGATGCCATGTTTGCATTCTGTTTGTCGCATCAGATATTTCTGTTAACAAAAAATGTCTTTTTTGACGGCTAGATATTTCGTGCAGATTTTTAAATTATTAAATATTACTTTTTTCGATCATAAAAGTACGGTCATTATTGTCAGCGTTTGAATAATTCAGAGGCATTTTTAGTGGTTAATCCTTTATTTAACTAGTATTTTTGCCTCTAATGTTAGGAATATAAATTTTTTAAACTTACTTTGTCCTGACATTATAAATTATAGTATAAAAGATTAATAAAATCAAATTATTTTTACAAAAAGGTCGTATGGAACAAAAGTACCCGTTGGCTAAGAAAATCAAAATCTTTGTAAACAAAAAAGATTAACTGATAAATTTTTTTAGTTAATATTTTTATGTGAAAGAATTTAAATTTTTTACTAATAATTAATTTTAATATTTACTATCTAAACTTTGAAATAATTTAATGTATATACTTTTACGTTTGATTAGGTGTTAATTTTATTGCATAAATAAAATAATTAATTTTTATGCTTGTTATTTAAAAACAATATTATTTTCTTTCTATATATAAAAATATCATTAGATATTAGTATAAACAAATTTATATTAATAGTTATAAAATTTACTCAAAATCAATATTTTTGAAACAATTGAATCTTGACACGAATTATTAATTACCATATTAGTATTCTCTTTAAATTATATGTAATATGTAAGAACCAGAGTTTTCACAAATAAAATAATTTAAATGCCCAAATTAGGTTCAAGAAAGTTAGAATGAGAATTTGGAGATTTAAATATGATTTTTAGACTCAGTAGATCTTTCCGAGTCAGAAAATGTGTTTTCTGCGTAAAACCGTGAAAAACCGCGAATCGCCAGTTGAACCGATCGAGCCTGTTTAAGTCTACCCGGTATTGTGCGAGAAAAAGTGAAAACAGTCGAAAACCTTAGAAAAAATATTAGAAATGAAAAACCGGGAGGTAGTGTTAAAGGTTTGGCCAAAAGTTGGGCCGGACGAGCTAAAAACGCTAACGGGTTGTATCGGGCACAAGTTGGGCCCAAGGTCCAACATATATAAGCTTATTAAATGAGCTTTTCAGCTCATTTCTTCCCCAAATGAAGAGAGGGGCGCAGCTGCCATGAGATGAGAGGGAGAAGGAAGAACACTATTCATCTCCTCCTTCAAAGCTTCATAACTTTTGATCCGGAGCTCCGATTGACGAGCCGTTTGCAGCCATGGGAAGCTCTCGATGAGCTCTCCCTTTCTATCTAAAGAAATCTGGTAAGATCTCTCTCTTCACTCTCCAATTTCTAGCCCTAAGTTCCTGCGCTTTTTTGGGTTTGGTTTCTTAGCAAGTTTTGTGATTTTGCTTGTTTAGGTGATCTCTAGTAGCGGGTAATTGTTGAATTTTACCCCTAATCTTGTTGAGTAAGGTAAGGTTTTACTAAACCCTTGTGTTTAGTTGTTTTGTGTATCTTAGGTTTTGATTTTGGTGATATATGTGTTGTTAGTTTGAGCTTTGGTGTTTGTTGGAGTTGGTTGAGGCTTTGGATCAAGTTTGGTGGCTTCGTTTTGGTGTTTGAAAGATTTGGAAATCGGCCAAGGTATGGTTTCAATTTTCTTTATGTAATATGTAATGTTTATGGATACTTAGGCTAGTTGACCTTAAGATAGGATTTGAACTATTGATGTTGTTGATTGATTGAGATAATTTTATTGTTATGTATGTGTGTAGTGGCTTGTGAAATGTTGATGGGGTTATTAGATGATGTGGATTAAGTTGAAGATATGGGAATGATGATAGAATGATTGTGAATGGTGATAATTATTGGTAGAGTATATAAAGTTGTATGTGATATGGATTGGTATATTTAATTGGTGGTAAAGTTGAGGTTCTTGTTGGTGAGTAAGACTTGGTGTTATATATATATATATATATATATATATATGAATTGATTTATGATGCTTGAATTTTTTTTGGAAAATTGAGATAGGAAATGTGACTGTGAATAGAATTATTGAGTTGAGATTTGGTTAAATGTGGAAGAATTGGTGGGTTGATGAGTGAGTGAAGGTTTGGAAATGTTATTGATGAATGAGGAGAATTAGGTTTGTATGTGATGATTTTTGGTTTGTTGGAGAATAATAATTTTGATGGTGTGGAATAGTAAAAATGGAAGATTATGGATGGCTGAGATTGAGGAATGAGTGGTATGGACTTTTATGTTGTTTTGGTATTGTTAGGGTAGTGATTAGATTGGTTTTGGTTTGAAAGTTGGTTAAATTGAGGTTATGAGGTTTTGGGGTAAAAATAAATTTTTGATGAACTTTGACAGATCATAACTTGAGCCTCGGTTTTTGAAATTTATTGAGATTTGAGTTAAATTAAAGTTCATTGAAAACTCTTCAAATTGATATAAAGTTCATAAAATTTGGATTTTTGTAGAGGAATTTATGATCATTCAAAGTTTGGAGTCAAAATCTGAAATTCTGCAGAGTTGCAGAATTTTGTGATTTCTGGTATGTGCACACGCACAGCCTTGTGCACACGCACACACCAAGGAAGTTTTACAACCTGCGCGTACGCACAGTCCTGTGCGCATGTACATGTTGGGAAGGTCAGTCTGTTGGGGCGCTAGCACAGGTTGTGCGAGTGAACAGACATTGTGAATTTTGGTACCTGTGCGTACGCACACCCCTGTGCGTACACACACGTTTTGAAACTTCCTGTGCATGCGCACGCACACCCCTGTTTCTCAAACTTAAACTTTGTTTTCAATTGTTTTACCTTCCCAACAAGCTTGTAAGCTTTTGTGACACCATTTTGAGATTCTTGGGCTTATTTTTGGATATTGGAATAGGGGAAAGGTCCTAGGAGGTTTGATTGGGATTTACTTTGAAAAGTTAGCAAATGGAGGTTTAGGTTTCTGGTGTACTGAGGATGAGTTGGTTGAGAGAGAAGGAAGAGTGGTGAATATGTGATTACGATATGCATTGTCCTCCTGAAAATGCGACTTCTCTCTGATTGCAAGGTGGTAGGGCACTAACCCACGGAATTATGCGATAGCCAGAGGAAGGTGGTAGGGCACTCACCCCTCAGAATTTTCCTCTTTATGCGCAATAGAGAGACTAATCCGGGAGTTATCGACCGGATTTTCTATCGGGTTTGGCGATAACCGACATGTGATATCACAGCAAATAGGGCAGACATTCATCATGTGCATCTTCTGTATGCTTGCATGCTTTGTTTACTTGAGTTTGCCTAATTGTATAACATGCCTACCTGATTCTTAGACTACTTGTTGTATATGAATATTATCTGTGTTTTACTTATTTGCATAAATTGTGATTGTCTGGTGCTGAGGAGCTTAGGTAGGTGGTGGCGATGGGATCGCACGGAGGTTAGGGTAGGCTGTGAGATACATCGGTGTGATTAATATTAGTTAGAATTTCCCTAAGTTTATATAACCCGGTTTATGGTTTAAATTCTTTATATATTTATTTATTTTGTTCTAAGCTTGAATATATGTATGTGATGTGAAGTTCTAGGATTGCCTTCGGTGTCCCGGAGCCTTACATCTTACATCATTGGACACTGTTACCATACTGAGAACCTCCGGTTCTCATTTCATACTTTGTTGTTATTTTTCAGATACAGGTCATTGTCCACCTCGGTGAGATTGCGGATATGGTGACAGAGCGGAGCATGGTTCTTCCTTGGTTTATTTATGTTTTTCTTTGTTATAGTTTCTCTCACATCTTTTGTATATTTATCTTTATAGCCTTAGAGGCTTATTTGAGAGAATAGTTGTATAAGTTGTTTTTAACTCCAAACTCTGTATGTCTGTATATACTAGTCGGCTTAAACTCCGCAAGTCGCGACTGGTCCCCTATGATTATTACACTATTATATCTATATATATTCCACTCCTTTGCATATATATCGTGTATAGGCGATTTAGGCCGGTGGCTTATCAAGTACACGTCGGATGCGACTCGTGTGTTAGAGCCTGAGTCGGTTGAGTTGAGGGAGAACTTGACTTTTCAAGTAACACCAGTGCGAATCAACGACACTAGTGTGAAGAAACTGATAGGAAAGGATGTTCAGTTGGTTAAAGTTTCTTGGAAGCGAGCAGGAGTGGAAGAGCATACTTGGGAATTGGAATCCGAGATGCGAAAGGATTATCCCAAGCTTTTCTTAGGTAATCACTAAATTTTAAGGGCAAATTTTCTTATTTAGTGGGGAGAGTGAAAGAACCGAACCTAATTAACCGCCTAATTAGATAATTAAATTGCCCAAAATAGGATCCGACAATTTAGAATGACAATCTGAGGATTTAAGTATGATTTTTAGACTCTGTGAATTTTTTTGAGTCAGAAAATATATTTTCTGCAAAAAACCGAGAAAAACCGCAAACTGACAGCTGAACCGGTCGAACCGGTTTAAGTCTGCCCGGTACTGTGCGAGAAAAAAGTGAAAACAGTCAAAAACCTTAGAAAAATATTTAAAGTCGAAAACTAGGCGTTAATTTTAAAGGTTTGGCCCAAAGTTGGGCCAAACGAGCTAAAAATGCTAACGGGTTGGATTGGGCCCAAGTTGGGCCCAAGCCCAACATATATAAGGGTTCATTAATGAACCCATTCAGCAACAACACACTCACAAACACACCCACTCAGCTGAAAAGAAAAGAGGGAGAGGAGAAGAGAGAAACATTATTCACCTCATCAATCAATCGACTATAACTTGAGCTACGGTGCCCGATTCGCATGCCGTTAGCGGCTACGCGAAGCTCTCGCTGAGTCCGTCACTTCTATTTAAGATTTGTGGTAAGATTTTTGAATTTTTCTGTCCAGTTTCATGTCCTTATGAAATTCGAATCTTGGAGTTTTGGTTTTGAGTGAAATCTTGTGTTTTGGGTGTTTAGGTACACTCTAGCACTTGATTACTAGTGGGCTTTTCTTCCAAAACTGTTGGGTAAGGTGAGTTATTCTTGAACCCTTGTGAAATTATGATTATGTTGAGCCCTAGGTTGATTAGTTATGATTTATGTGTATTATAGCTTGAGGTTATGATTATTGGCAATTATTAGAGCTTGTTGGTGCTTGTGGAATTATATTGGTGGCTTGCTTGTGGTTGGAAGCTTAGCTTGCACTCAATTTTGGATTTTTTGGCATATTGGGAATCGGCCAAGGTATGGTTTTGATTTTCTCTATGTAGTATATAATATTTCTGGACACTTAGGCTAGGGACCTATAGGATAGGTTTGAATTTAAATGGTTGTTGAGTTGTTGAATGATGATGTATGATGAATTATGATGGGTTGATGATTTTTGAGTTTAATTATGATGATTGATAATGATATGATGATGATGAATGGTTGTGTGGATTGAAAAGTGGCTTCGTATGATATATGTGATGTTGAGGTTGATGAAATGGTAATGTGAATGGAAAATTTGAATGAGGATCGATTATAGTGTTATACATTTGATGTTGAGATTGAGAATAATGCAATGTGAAGAAAAATTTGGTAAGAATGGTGAAATGTGACCTAAAGGGGTGAGTTATAATGTAAATTAGAATTCGGAAGGGCTTTGGTATGATTTTAGTTGAGGATTGGGGAAAATTGAACCTTGTGAGCTTTTGGTAAAAATGGAAATTTTGGTGAACTTCCATAAATCATATCTTGAGCTACCTTACTTGAAATTCAATGCTTTTTATACCAAATGAAAGATGATTGAACAAGCTTTAAAATGGTTTAAGTTTTGCAGAAATTCGATTTTGCTAGAGGAAGATATGATTTTGGAAAGTTTGGTGTCAAAATCTAAAATTCTACAATGTTGCAGAGTTTTGTGATTTCTGATATGTGCGCACGCACACCCGTGTGATTTTTAAAACCTGTGCACATGCACAGCCTTGTGCGTACGCACACACAAGGGAAGGCTTGCTATTGGCAGCGCTAGCACGACCTGTGCGCACACATAACCAATGGAGTTTTACAACCTGGGCGCACGCACAGCCTATGCGCACGCACACGTTGGGAAGGGCAATCTGTTGAGGGCGCTAGCACACCTTGTGTGAGTGAACAGAATTAAAGAATTTTGTACTTGTGCGTACGCACACCCCTATGCGTACGCACACATTTTGAAAATTTTCCTGGGCGTGCGCACGCACATCCCTGTGCGTACGCACATGCCCTGTTTTTCAAACTTAAACTTTGTTTTCAACTATTTCACCTTCCCAACAAGATTCTATACTTCTATGACACCATTCTAAGACTCTTGGGCTTAATTTTGGGTACTAAAACATGGGAAAGAACCTAAGAGATTTAGTTGATATTATTTTGAAAAATTAGAAAAAACGGAGGCTTAGGTTTCTGGTGTACTGAGGATGGGTTTGATGGTGTGTGAAGGTAGATTGGTATATGAATTGAGAACTGATAAACTGATGAGTTCAGAATTGAAAATGTTGAATTGACAGCAGTTGAGATGAGTCGAGGACTTGGAATGGAAATGTTGAGTTAACAGCGGTTGAGATGAATCGAGGACTCGAAATGAAATGATGGATCCATGATATGCTGAAAATGTTTTCTGAAAACCACTAAACTACTGTTTTCTACTGAGATTGATGAGACGCTATGCGCCCGACAGGGACGGTGGTTAATCCCGCTTACGTTGAGATGTGAGGTCTGTGGCAAGACTATCTCGCTCGCATCCCTTCGGATCAATAGAGTGTGCAGGCACAAAATTCTGGACGGTGTTCCGAGCACCATATCTCGGGGGTTCCCAATGATGATTCCGAAGGGCGACATCTCCATGGAGATGTGTCGGGTTGGCAGTTGAACCGACAATGTGATATACAGCTAGTAGGACAGGCATTCATCATATGCATCTTCTATCTGTTTGTATGCTTTGCTGACTTGTAATTGATTGCCTATGTGTATAACATGTCTAATTGCCTACTTGAATTACTTGAAATATATGTCTATACTTGTGTTTTACTTGCATTGTAATTAATTGTGTTTTCTACTGGGATTGAGGAGGCTAGGAAGGCGGTGGCGATGGGATCGCATGGAGGATAGGTTGGTGAAAGCTATGGGACAGTGGAGAATTGTTAGTTATAGAATCCTTTAAGTTAGATTACCCTTTTAATATGTTAAAGTTTTGAATGATGCTTTATTATTTTAGTTATGCTTTAAGATAAATCTTGTGATGAATATGACGTTCTAGGATTGCCTCTAGCGTCCCGGAGTCTTATATCTTACATCACTGGGCACTGTTACCATACTGAGAACCTCCGGTTCTCATAACATATTTCTGTTGTATTTTTCAGATGCATGTCATAATCCACCTCGGTGAGTTGCTTGGTGGTGACAGAGCGGAGGATCTTCATTCTGTTTTGGGAGTCTTTTGATTTATTTTGCTTAGTTTCTCTCATCTTTTGTATTTTGTTTTTGCCTAGAGGCTTGTATTGAGAGAGAAAAACTTGTATAAGCTGTTTTTAACTCCAAATTTCTGTATGTCTATATGTAACTAGCCGGCTTAAACTCCGCGAGCCGTGGCTAGATTCTTATCCTATTATACTCTTATCTTTTGTTATATTATATATATATCTTGTGCTTTAAGTTAGTAGTTTCGTGAGTACGTTTTGCGCTTTTCAAATCTTGTTTTGAGCTGTATCCGTCATCGGGTTTCTAGAATATATTATTCCTTTCTATGTATTATATGTATGAGCTTAGATCTGTCGTAACCTTTGATTAACCTTTGCCTTACGACGCGAGGTAAGGCTTAGGGTAATTAGGGTGTTACAATTGAAGTTGCCACTTCATGCATATTTCACATTACAAGCTATAACCATTTCCTGCCTAATATATTCCGACTTCCAATTTGCCAGGAAACCCAAAAAAGAGCTGTTATGGAGTCATTGCTCACTGCTGAACGTTATTGTGTGCTTGCAACTTGCAGGAGAAAGTTCTTGCTTGAACACTTTGGGGAACAATATCCAGCTGATAGATGTGGTTTGGCTTTCACTTGTACCCTTTAATATAATCATACAGTTTTAGTAAAATAAAAGCTTAAGCTACATTATTAGCCTTCTTTTTCATTTGCTTCACTTAAGCAGCATTTTTCTTGCCTTGCTTTAACCTAGTAAAATCCATTGCATCTATTTAACTTGCGATGCATGTTATTTACTTCTCCCTTTTTAATTTTCTTTGTGTAGTGGGAATTGTATGTCATCTTTGGTTTTGCTCCCCATTGAAAACATGGTCTTCGTACTCTGTTTCTTTGTTCTTTCATATTGATCTTGTCTCTTGATACCAAGGTTCCTGACAAATTAGACCTTCACACGAAGTGTAACATGGCCTAACATGTTACTACCAACCAATACAATTTGTCTAATTATTGTCAGTATCATTATTTGAGCAGAAAAGATGTTAGTTCTTAAGAGTTCTGGTTTAGTACTTTTGTTAATGACTTGTTATAGACGGAAAGGACAGGATCTGCAGCCTTTGAGCTTATGAACTCTGAATCACAAGGTAGCAATCATAATTTACTGTGTCAAGGCTCAGACTTTGAAAGTGACTACCATGTCAGATAGTAATTTTTACTACTGATGATTACCTTGTTGCGCTTGATAAATTGAATCCTGGTTATGAATATGTTATCTTTAATGTCCCATGTTACTTATTTAGTAACATATTCATATTTTATTTCATATGTTGTTGCAGGAAACTTTGATAACTGCACAGTCTCAAGGAAGGAGCGCGACATGTCTAGAGAAGCATTTCTTCTAATGGCTTGCATTCATTCATGCAAGGGAAAATGGGATCTTAATATGCCCATTGATATCTTGCGTGGGTCTCGAGTAAGCTTTTCAAAATTAAAGCTAAGAAAAATATTAACTTTTTTGTTTAAACTAAAAGTACTACTTCACTTAGAGTCATTTTTTGGTATGTAACTGTGTTCTTTTCAGTACACATTCTCCATTATCTTACCCTTGTACTTTCCATACTTTTTTGAACTGCTGATAATGGTATTTGCAGGCGAAAAAGATTCTCGATGCTCAGTTTGATAAGCTTCCCCTTCATGGACTTGGAAAAACTTACGCACCAAACTGGTGGAAAGCACTCGGGCATCAATTGATCGCTCATGGTATGTAGAGTGCAAAAACGTACCCAGTTTCTGTTGTTATCGTTTGATGGTTTTAGGAAATGGAAGAAAGCCAAATATCTTGTGGTAGTGCAGTCTATGCCACTATTTGGTTTATTTGGTTGGAATATAGTTCTTGTACCCTTTGATGACATACTTTTCGACCCACAACTCTTATGGGAAAGATTAGGAATTTGGCATATATTTTGATTGAAAGGATGATCTTTTAATAGGGAGTTTCCTTTAAATAGTTCATTTGGTTTATCCCAGAAACATATGGCAGGATAATTTATGATTAACACGATGACAGAACGTTTTCTTTTATACAACAAATGCCATTACCAAAAAGTACTAGATGCAATTTATAATTGTCTTCTACTGATCCACAGGTTATTTGAAGGAAACTGTCAGTGATGTGTACAGAACTATAAGCTAGGTTATTCAAGTTATTGGGTAGACTACATTAATTATTTAAATTCCATTAATGAAACTTTTTATTGTGCGCTGATGTTTCTCCAGATCTTATTATGTTTCAAAGTGAATGTATACCCAGCTATAAAATGTGTTCTTCATGGATCAGTGTCAGTTTAAAAGGAGAACAATTTTTGGCCTCTTCTACACCTGATTATCATTTATCAACCACTGACTGCTGAGTTGCTCGGAGAAGAGGAAAATATGAGCACACAAGAAGAATAAAAAACTCTGGTTTTCAGAGGTTGGTAATTCGATGGCACTATGTTTATTCAACTAACTTTTTCCTCTCCTCCTCGGTAATGCTCCATGGAAAGGTGGTCTTATTACCGTCCATTTATTGTTAGTAAGATACATTAGCTTTATGTCATATGCCGTACACATTTGGCATCCGTTAACAATAGATCTTTGCATTCTAACCCTCTATTCAGGTTGAGCGACAGCTCTACCAGATGCTTTTAGAAGAAAGATTAAAGCTTGCAACAAGTGTTGGAACTGCTCCGTAGGTTTTTATTAATTTTTGAAACATTTTTAAGGCAACCAATTCTTGCAATTCCTTTGATCGATACTTTTTTTATAAAGCTCTTTTACCTTCTTTGTAGATATGCCATATGTGGCGATCAAACAATCAAAAAAATTACTCTTATAAGACCATCTACAAAAGCAAGGCTAGCAAACATTGATGGTGTGAATCAGGTAGATATTCTAATTTCCTGATTTTGGTCTGTATTTTCAAGCTTAAGGGCTGCAAAAATGATTATTTTGATTTCTATCCTTACACCTGTGATAAGAATTGGAATTTATCCCCATTTTACTTTCTTAGTCTGGTTGACAAGGTTGAAGGCATCTATTGAATACTTTTTAAGTAATTTTTCTTTCTCTGTTAATAAATAATAAATAAGTAAAACCCAAAATAAACAACCATATTACATCAAAGGAATGAGAATTCTTTTTGGTAGAGTGAAAAAAGAGAGTTAGAATTAATTTTCCTATTTGAGTTCTTGTTTTCCATTGTTTGTTAAAACTCAATGCTGGTTCACATGATGTTTCTATTCCTGGCTGTTGGCTGATTTCCTTACTTTCTGGTTTTTAATGAAAACTGAACTAATAGGTTTATAATTTTATGGAGTTCCATTCCCTGATGCATTGGACACTCTTTTCACAATTTTAATAAAAAAGCTTATGTAGTTTTTGACAAATTATTTGATTCTTGATTCTGTTTCTATTTTTTTTTTTCTAAAATATCTATTGTTTTATATTTGTTTTGTCATAATAATGAATGTTGATGGGTGATAGTCAATCATAATCAAACCATTCTTCTGCTGGATTTCAGTGTCTATTAAATTCTCTCTGAATTTTTCCCCTACATGGAAGCCAGTACTATAGGTATTAAGTAGTAGGTATTTCAGCAGCATTTACAATGATGTTAGAGTGCAGTATGATTAATCCTTTCATTGGTCAATCATTTGACAATAGTTTACATACCAAAACCAAAGCATGCTGTTTTCTTCTTTCTATTATCTAAATGAATTGCTCTGACTATTTTCTGCAGCACCTAGTAACAACATATGGAGATCATTTTCTTAGAGTTATCCAGCAACTGTCACAAGGATTAAACTTATCATTGGACGGGGAAGCTAATTTACTAAATAACGAAGTAAGGAAATTATCTACAGTGTCAGTTCAAAGAAGTTGACACCAGCAAAGTTTGAAGCATGGAAAATGTGGCATGAAGATGGTCTTTCTATTCAGATGATTGCTGTATGTCATTATTCTATCGTTCATGTGTCTTTGACTTCTTGCTTAACCCTCTCCTTCCCCTGCTTCTTCCTCCACCAAACCAATGAATTCAAATAAACAAAATCTTTGTAATCTCAGAACTTTCCAGGTAGATCAGCTCCTATAAAAGAGCAAACTGTTGCTGAATATCTGTTGGAAGCTGCACAAGAAGGATTACCTTTTGATTGGAGTAGATTCTGCGAGGTGATAGGACTGACTCAAGAGATCGAATCTGAAATTCAGGGTGCTATTTTAAAGGTTGCATCTAAAGATAAGCTGAAGCCTATAAAAAATGAATTGCCAGAAAATGTGAGTTTGATAGCTTGTTTGATACATATGGTTCATTGTATGCTGTGTTTCTATCCAATGATCAATCAGAGTGGATAATGGTCAATGAGCAAGATTAGAAACAGCTAGGTACTTCAGCAACAAGTTGTAAATTGTAACTAACACTGTGTTTGGTTACAGGGTATAAGTATGGAGGAAATTTTAATGGATGATTTTTGTGTGTAAATTTATACATGGAGCTTATTCATGAAAATTTTCATCCCATGAAATCCCTCAACCAAACATACCTCTACAGTATCGTCGCCAGAATAGAGCCCGTTAAGTTTTTCTCGTGTTAATAAGCATTTATCATTAATGAATGAAATTGAGTGTATCAAAAACCTATGCAAAGTTCATTTTCATATAATACATATCAGTAATATTTTGTAACTTCTGGCTATTTGAAATGCTTGTCAGCACATCAAGACTTATTTGACAATGCAAAGCTGTGGTGTATCGAAAGATGACATCCAGACTCAGAAAGACAGGGAATCGGAAATACAGCAAGTGGAAACGCATTGTGAAGCCAACATTTCTGAGCACAGCTTGATGGAAAAATGTGACTTGGAAATGGATAAAGTACCATCTAACAGTTAGTGACATGAAGGAAATAAATTCAACTGACTTCAAAGCTACTGAGAATTCTATATTAGAGTGGCTAAAGCACCATGATGAAGGGGTTAGTCAAAACTCTAAACGTGTCTTTGCTTTGTGGTTGCAATTCTAAAAAGGTTTTGTTTATTGGTGAAATTCAAGGGCACTTCAACGGGTCTGGCGAAGATTGTTGGAAAGTGACTTTTTTAATTTATAAAAAAGGTGGCATGTATAGGGTCCTGTAATTAAGTAGATTGTGTGATTGAACTACTGAATTTCAACGGCCAACTGCATCTTTGCGACTTTGCCAAAAGGATAATGGTCTTACATGATCTTTCCACACCCAGGTAGATTTTATCGGAGATAACTCTTTGAACACAAACTATAGGTACTTCTCTTGACTAGTATTTGAACCATGGTAAATCCGGTTGTGGGAACTTAACCACTTCAGCTGGATCCAATTTAAAAAAAAAAATTGATTAAAAAAAATTAAAATTAATTTGTAACTATTAAAGATGGATTTTGATAGATATAATTATCCAAATCCTAAAAAACTATAAAAAATAATGATGTGACTGTTATCAATGAACACCAAGATGACGACATTTTTGACGCTGGTGTTTTGCGGGTGCTTTCCTCAAATATGACCTCGTCCTCTGCACCTGATTCAAACCAATGCCTGACGTTCAGACCAAGATCTGGGGTGGTGGTGAAGACCGAAGGGTATTGGAATTGAGGATGAGATTGGGTTAGAATTTGGGGTGGTTAGCCTTAGTTGGTGGGTAATTTAGAAATTGTCAATAGATTTTGAGTTTGAGTAATTTTATATATCAGAATTTTTCTCTCCTTATTACAAGTTAGTTTTAATTTTTTTTTATGATCAAATTTATCAGCATTATAATTTTTCATAGTCAGTTTTAGCATTTTATTCAATAGAATAAATAAAATTGACCATTCTTAAAAATTTATAGCATTGTGTCACGGCCTTAGACACACTCTAACGCTACCGTGCCGACATTCGAACTTACTTAACCTCTTGAGCTAAGACCAAGTCAGCCTAACCCTCAATACTTAGCAAGAAAGCTAAGAACACAAGAGAAAGGAAGCTTTGGTGGAAAGAACACTTTATTGCTCAAGTGTTTATTACAAATAACTCACACATGACTCACACTAACTCTCACCTCCTATTTATAGCCATCCACCTCCTCAATGGATGGTTAGGATTAAATCTAATCAACGGTCTAGATTAATCATCTAGAACCTTCATTACAAATATCCATCATACCACAACTTTCTAAATACTTCTAGAATATTCCATACTATTCTTCATACTCCTATATACATCCACACTCTTCTAGAATACTCTATGACTTTCCAAAGTCTTCTAGAACCTTCTAGGATATTCTGGGACCTTCTAGGACATTCTAGAACATTTCGCAACCATCTAGAGCATTCTCAAACACTCCAGAAAACTGTACAAACACCGTTAAATCTAACCTTCTAAAATTTACCGTGACATTCTCCGCCACCTAATGCACAGACGTTCTCGTCGCATTCTATCCAGGATAGCGCTCTAGGTGTTCTTGGAATTTCCACAGATCTTCACGAGCTTCCCAGCTAGTTTCGGTTATCGGGAGTCCTTTCCACTTGATCAAGTATTGGATACTTGGTGGTACTCCTCTTCGTCGCACGACGCAATTAGCTAAGATCTCTTCGATTTCTTTATCAAAAGATCTAATCACCACGGGCGGAGCACGACTCGAGTCACCTCTACTCGGTTCATCTTGGTCTTCATGATATGGTTTAACCATACTCACATGGAAGACCGGGTGGATCTTCATAGAGAGAGGGAGTTGTACTTTGTAAGCAACCTACCCAACACGTCCAATGATCTCAAATGGCCATTTGTATTTGCGGATTAAACCCTTATGAACCTTGCGAAAGGCTTTGAATTGTTGTGGAAGAAGTTTAATCATTACCTTGTCTCCCACTTGATAGCTTGCGTACCTCCTCTTCTTATCTGCCCATTTCTTCATCCTCTTTGCAGCTTTGTCAAGGTAAGAACGAGTGACATCTGCTTGTTCTTCCCATGACTTAATCATATGATAAGCTCCTGGGCTCTTCCCTGAGTAAGAGGAAGAAAGATAGTGTGGTGTAAGCGGCTGTTGTCCAGTTACAATCTCGAATGGACTCTTTCCTGTGGACTCGCTCCTTTGCAAATTGTATGAGAACTGAGCGATGTTAAGGAGTTTTGTCCAGTCCTTCTGATTAGCGCATACAAAATGCCTCAAGTAACACTCGAGTAAGGCATTCACTCTCTCAGTTTGCCCATCAGTTTGAGGATGAAAGCTTGTTGAAAAATGAAGCTGCGACCTAAGGAGTTTGAACAGCTCTGTCCATAGTCATCCTGTGAAGCGTGGATCTCGATCACTAATGATGCTCTTAGGAAACCCCCAGTACTTCACCACATTCTTGAAGAATAATCGTACTGCTTCCTCTGCAGTGCAATCAGTAGGGGCAGGCATAAAAGTAGCATACTTCGAAATCGATCCACTACCACAAGAATAGATCCAAACCCCTCGGACTTCGGTAAGGCAGAGATAAAATTCAGAGAGACACTTTCCCACGGTCGCTCTGATGGAGGCAGAGGTTCCAACAACCCACTTGGTGTCTTATTTTCAATCTTATCTTGTTGGCACACAAGACAAGTCTTCACATAGCTCCCCACTTTATCTCTCATTTGAGGCCAATAATAAAAAGATTCAATGAGTGTCAAGGTCCTTCACTGACCTTGGTGACCAACCCACTTAGTATCGTAGCATTCTCTCACTAATTTTTTTCTTAGATTTTCCCATTTAGGGATGTATAGTTGATGAGCGGATATTTTATACGCTTTTTGGGGTTAATTTCACATAGATTTTAGTATATTCTAGTTAGTTTTTAGTTTATTCTCATTAGTTTCTAGGCAAAATTCATATTTCTAGACTTTACTATGAGTTTGTGTGTTTTTCTGTAATTTCAGGTATTTTCTGGCTGAAATTGAGGGAGCTGAGCAAAAATCTGATTCAGGCTGAAAAAGGACTGCTGATGTTATTGGATTCTGACCTCTCTGCACTCAAAATGGAATTTCTGGAGCTACAAAAGTCCAAATGGCGCGCTTCTAATTGCGTTGAAAAGTAGACATCCAGGGCTTTCCAGAAATATATAATAGTCTATTCTTTGTTCAAGGATAGACAACGTAAACTGGCGTTGAACGCCAGTTTCATGCTGCTGTCTGGCGTCCAGCGCCAGAAACAAGTTACAAAGTGGAGTTCAACGCCAGAAACAGGTTACAACCTGGCGTTGAACGCCCAAAACAGCCCAGGCATGTGAGAAGCTTTAGTCTCAGCCCCAGCACACACCAAGTGGGCCCCAGAAGTGGATTTCTGCACTATCTGTCATAGTCTACTCATTTTCTGTAAACCTAGGTTACCAGTTTAGTATTTAAACAACTTTTAGAGATTTATTTTGTATCTCATGACATTTTAGATCTGAATTTTGTACTCTTTGACGGCATGAGTCTCTAAACTCCATTGTTGGGGGTGAGGAGCTCTGCTGTGTCCTGATGAATTAATGCAAGTAATTCTGTTTTCCCTTCAAACATACGTGTTCCTATCTAAGATATCCATTCGCGCCTAACTATGGAGAAGGTGATGATCAGTGACACTCATCACCTTCCTCGATCCATGAACGTGTGTCTGACAATCACCTTCGTGCTACATCAGATTGAATGAATATCTCTTAGATTCCTTAATTAGAATCTCCGTGGTATAAGCTAGATTGATGGCGGCATTCATGAGAATCCGAAAAGTCTAAACCTTGTCTGTGGTATTCCGAGTAGGATTCTGGGATTGAATGACTGTGACGAACTTCAAACTCGCGAGTGCTGGGCGTAGTGACAGACGCAAAAGGATAGTAAATCCTATTCCGGTACGACTGAGAACCTGCAGATGATTAGCCGTGTGGTGACAGTACACCTGGACCCTTTTCACTGGAAGGATGGATGGTAGCCATTGACAACGGTGATCCACCAACACACAGCTTGCCATAGAAGGACGTGCGTGCGTGAATCAAAGGACAGAGGAAAGCAGAGATTTAGAAGACAAAGCATCTCCAAAACTCCAACATATTCTCCATTACTGCATAACAAGTAACATTTAACTCATGCTCTCTTGTTTATTCACAATTCAAATGATAAATATAATTGACTTCCTGACTAAGAATTGTAAGATAACCATAGATTGCTTCAAACCAACAATCTCCGTGGGATTCGACCCTTACTCACGTAAGGTATTACTTGGACGACCCAGTGCACTTGCTGGTTAGTGGTACGAGTTGTGAAAAGTGTGATTCACAATTCATGCACCAAGTTTTTGGCGCCGTTGCCGGGGATTGTTCGTGTTTGGACAACTGACGGTTTATTTTGTTGCTTAGATTAGGAAAAATTTTTCTTTTTGGTTTAGAGTCTCTTATTATTGTTTTTGGTTAAAATTTTAGAATCCTTATTTTCTCTTTCAAAAAAAATATATATACTTTTTCAAAACAAGTGTTACATTCATAACTCATTTGGCTAGAGCGTTAGTTTGTGTTCTTGGTAATTGGGTTAGAATCTTTTATATTCTTTTCAAAATCTTCTTTTTCATAAATAATAATTTTTCTATTAAATTTTGTGCCAAACTTTAAGTTTGGTGTTTTCTTGTTGATTTTCCTCTGGTTTTCGAAAATTTTGGTTTGGTTTTCTAAAAATTTTAAGTTTGGTGTTCTTTCTTCATGTTCTTGTGTTCTTGTGAGTCTTCAAAGTGTTCTTGAGTTTTCCTTGTGTCTTGATCTTAAAATTTTTAAGTTTGGTGTTCCTTGGTGTTTTCCCTCCAAAATTTTCAAAAACAAGGAGCATTAGATCTAAAAATTTTAAATCTTGTGCTATCTTATTATTTTTCTCTCTCCTCTTTAAATTCAAAAATATCTTTTCTCTCTATTTTAAAGCAAATTTTTGAAATTTGCCTTTAAAATTCAGATTTTTATTTCAAAATTTAAAACCTTTTTCAAAAATCATCATATCCTTTTCAAAACATCCTAACCACTTTCTCTCTCCTCATTTTTTCGAAAATTTTCAACCATTTTTATTTATTGTATTTTAATTTATTTTATTTTCGAAATAAATAAATAAATAAATAAATTTTTTTTTACATCATCTCCCTTTCTCCATCATGGATCTAAGTGGAAATGAACAGTCCAGGAGGACTCTGGGGTCATATGCTAACCCCTCTACTGCTTCATATGGGAGTAGTATCTGCATACCCTCCATTGGAGTCAGTAGCTTTGAGTTGAATCCTCAGCTCATTATCATGGTGCAGCAAAGCTGCCAGTATTCCGGTCTTCCACAGGAAGAACCTACAGAGTTTCTGGCACAATTTTTACAAATTGCTGACACAGTACATGATAAGGAAATAGATCAGGATATCTACAGACTATTACTGTTTCCGTTTGCTGTAAAAGATCAAGCTAAGAGGTGGTTAAATAACCAACCTAAGGCCAGCATAAGGACATGGAAACAGCTGACAGAAAAATTTCTGAATCAATACTTTCCCCCAAAACGGATGACACAGCTAAGGCTGGACATCCAAGGCTTCAAACAAGGAGATAATGAATCTCTTTATGATGCCTGGGAGAGATACAGAGAGATGCTATGAAAATGCCCCTCTGAAATGTTTTCAGAGTGGGTTCAGTTAGACATCTTCTATTATGGGCTTACAGAAGGAGCTCAGATGTCTCTAGATTACTCAGCTGTTGGATCTATCCACATGAGAAAGACAATTGAAGAGGCTCAAGAGCTCATTGATACAGTTGCCAGGAATCAACATTTGTACCTAAGCAGTGACCCTTCCATGAAAGAAGAGGTTAAAACAGTAACTGCTGAACTCAGCCCTGTAAAACAAGCTGTTGAATTCAATCAGCAATTGGACTTTCTAACAAAGCAGTTAGCCGAATTCAAGGATAAACTACAAGAGACAAGGATGGCTAATATAAACATGGAAGTACAATTAAAGCAAACAAAGCAGCAGCTGTCAAAACAAATAACAGAAGAATGCCAAGTAGTTCAATTAAGAAGTGGAAAAGCACCAAATGCCCCACTTCAAGGCAGCAAGAAACCAAGAAATGAGCAAACCACCCAAAATCCATCTGAGGACAGTAAGAGCCCAGGAAAAAATAATTCTGGCGCTAAAACGCTAGAAGTTAGGTGGAAGGCTGGCGCTGAACGCCCAGACCATGCTCAAGACTGGCGTTCAACACCATAAACAAGCAAGGATCTGGCGTTGAACGCCCAAAAGAGGCACAGTTCTGGCGTTCAAACGCCAGGAACAGATGAGGAGCTGGCGTCTAACGTCGCTCCAGCTTCTAACTCTGGCACTCCATTGCCAGTGAGGGATCAGACACACACAAGTGCTGATGACAACCCCTCTAAAAAGGCTTCTTCAACCACTTCTGTAGGCAATAAACCTACAGCAACTAAGGTTGAGGAATGTAAAGCCAAGACACCTTATCCTCAAAAACTCCGGAAAGAGGAGCAGGATAAGCAATTTGCTCGCTTTGCAGATTATCTCAGGACTCTTGAAATAAAGATTCCATTTGCAGAGGCACTTGAGCAAATACCTTCTTATGCCAAGTTCATGAAAGAGATTTTGAGTCATAAGAAGGATTGGAGAGAAACTGAAAGAGTTCTCCTCACTGAAGAATGCAGTGCAGTCATTCTGAAAAGCTTTCCTGAAAAGCTTAAAGACCCTGGGAGTTTTCTGATACCATGCACATTAGAAGGTAATTGCACCAAGACAGCTTTATGTGATCTTGGGGAAAGCATCAACCTAATACCTGCATCCACTATCAGAAAGCTTGGTTTAACTGAAGAAGTTAAACCAACCCGGATATGTCTCCAACTTGCTGATGGCTCCATTAAATACTCATCAGGCGTGATTGAAGACATGATCGTCAGAGTTGGGCCATTCACCTTTCCCACTGACTTTGTAGTGCTGGAAATGGAGGAGCACAAGAGTGCTACTCTCATTCTAGGAAGACCCTTCCTAGCAACTGGACGAACCCTCATTGATGTCCAACAGGGGGAAATAACCCTGAGAGTCAATGATGATGAGTTTAAGTTGAATGCTGTCAAAGCCATGCAGCATCCAGACACACCAAAAGACTGCATGAAAGTTGATCTTATCGACTCTTTGGTAGAAGAGATCAACATGGCTGAGAGTCTCGAATCAGAGTTGGAAGACATCTTTAAAGATGATCAGCCTGATTTGGAGGATTCAGAGGAGATTAAAGAGCCTCTGAAATTTTCTCTGGAAGAGGAAAAACCTCCTAAACCCGAGCTCAAACCATTACCACCATCCCTGAAATATGTATTTCTGGGAGAAGGTGATACTTTTCCAGTGATCATAAGCTCTGCTTTAAACCCACAGGAAGAGGAAGCACTTATTCAAGTGCTAAGGACACACAAGACAGCTCTTAGGTGGTCCATAGGTGACCTTAAGGGCATAAGCCCAGCTAGATGCATGCACAAAATCTTATTGGAGGATAATGCTAAACCAGTGGCTCAACCACAGAGGCGGCTAAATCCAGCCATGAAGGAAGTGGTGCAGAAAGAGGTCACCAAATTACTAGAGGCTGGGATTATTTATCCTATTTCTGATAGCCCCTGGGTGAGCCCTGTCCAAGTTGTCCCAAAAAAGGGAGGCATGACAGTGATTCATAATGAAAAAAATGAACTGGTTCCTACAAGAACAGTTACAGGGTGGCGCATGTGTATTGACTACAGAAGGCTCAATACAGCCACCAGAAAGGATCATTTTTCTTTACCATTCATAGACCAGATGCTAGAAAGACTGGCAGGTCATGATTATTACTGCTTTCTAGATGGCTACTCAGGCTATAACCAGATTGCAGTAGATCCCCAGGATCAAGAGAAAACAGCATTCACATGTCCATCTGGAGTGTTTGCTTATAGAAGGATGCCATTTGGGCTGTGTAATGCGCCTGCAACCTTCCAGAGATGCATGCTCTCTATTTTCTCTGATATGGTGGAAAAATTTCTGGAAGTCTTCATGGATGACTTCTCAGTATATGGAGACTCATTCAGCTCCTGTCTTGATCACCTGAAACTTGTTTTGAAGAGATGCCAAGAGACCAACCTAGTTTTAAACGGGAAAAATGTCACTTCATGGTGACTGAAGGGATTGTCCTTGGGCATAAAATCTCAAATAAGGAGATAGAGGTGGACCAAGCAAAAATAGAGGTAATTGAAAAATTACCACCACCTGCCAATGTTAAGGCAATCAGAAGCTTTATGGGGCTTGCAGGATTCTATAGGAGGTTTATAAAGGATTTTTCAAAAATCGCAAAACCTCTAAGTAATCTGCTAGCTGCTGACACGCCATTTGTGTTTGACATAGAGTGTCTGCAGGCGTTTGAAACGCTGAAAGCTAAGCTGGTCACAGCACCAGTTATTTCTGCACCAGACTGGACATTACCATTTGAGCTAATGTGTGATGCCAGTGATCACGCCATTGGTGGAGTATTGGGACAGAGGCATGACAAGCTTCTGCACGTCATTTATTATGCTAGTCGCGTTTTAAATGATGCCCAGAAAAATTACACAACCACAGAAAAAGAATTACTTGCAGTGGTTTATGCCATTGACAAGTTCAGATCATACTTAGTAGGATCAAAAGTGATTGTGTATACTGACCATGCTGCTCTTAAATATCTACTCACAAAGCAGGATTCAAAACCCAGGCTCATCAGATGGGTGTTGCTTCTGCAAGAGTTTGATATAGAAATAAGAGACAGAAAAGGGACAGAGAACCAAGTGGCTGATCATCTGTCCCGGATAGAGCCAGTAGAAGGGACGTCCCTCCCCTTTCGTGAGATCTCTGAGACTTTTCCGGATGAGCATTTATTTGCCATTCAGGAAACACCATGGTTTATCGATATTGCAAACTATAAAGCTGCAAGGTTCATACCCAAAGAGTACAACAGGCAACAAAAGAAAAAATTAATCACTGATGCAAAGTACTACTTGTGGGATGAACCCTATCTCTTTAAAAGATGTGCAAACGGAATAATCCGTAGGTGTGTTCCTAGAGAAGAAGCACAAAGGATCCTATGGCATTGCCATGGATCTCAATATGGAGGCCATTTCGGAGGTGAGCGAACAGCCACCAAGGTCCTCCAATGTGGCTTCTATTGGCCCACACTCTATAAAGATTTCCGAGAGTTTGTACGTAACTGTGACAGTTGCCAAAGAGCTGGTAATCTGCCTCATGGTTATGCCATGCCTCAACAAGGAATCTTGGAGATTGAGTTGTTTGACGTCTGGGGAATTGACTTCATGGGACCTTTCCCACCATCATTCTCAAACACTTATATTCTAGTGGCAGTTGACTATGTATCAAAATGGGTTGAGGCCATTGCCACACCCACCAATGATACTAAAACAGTGCTGAAGTTCCTCCAGAAAAATATCTTCAGCAGGTTTGGGGTCCCTAGAGTACTAATCAGTGATGGGGGCACTCACTTCTGCAACAAACAGCTTTACTCTGCCATGGTCCGGTATGGGATTCGCCACAAGGTGGCGACTCCATATCATCCACAGACTAATGGACAAGCTGAAGTCTCTAACAGAGAGCTAAAAAGAATCCTAGAACGGACTGTAAATACCCGTAGAAATGATTGGGCAAGAAGCTTGGATGATGCTCTGTGGGCATACAGAACAACATTCAAAACTCCTATAGGGACCTCTCCATACCAACTGGTCTATGGTAAGGCATGTCACCTGCCCGTGGAACTAGAACATAAAGCCTACTGGGCAACCAGATTCCTGAACTTTGATGCCAAATTAGCTGGAGAAAAAAGATTGCTCCAGCTAAATGAGCTAGAGGAATTCAGATTCACTGCTTTCGAAAATGCCAAGCTTTATAAAGAAAAATCAAAAAAGTGGCATGACAGAAAGCTGTCATCTAGAATCTTTGAACCAGGACAAAAGGTTCTGTTATTCAACTCTAGGCTCAGGCTATTCCCCGGGAAACTGAAGTCCCGGTGGAGGGGACCATATGTGATTACAAGTGTATTACCATATGGTTATGTGGAGCTTCAAGATATTGATTCTGATAAGAAGTTCATTGTCAATGGACAGAGAATCAAGCACTATCTTGAAGGCAATGTTGAGCAAGAGTGCTCAAAGCTGAAGCTAGACTAAAAGCTCAGCAAGGTCCAGCTAAAGATAATAAAGAAGCGCTTGCTGGGAGGCAACCCAGCCATGGGGCATCAATCCTCTAAGCATTTTGCCCTATTTTTATTTTTATTTGTTTATATAAAGTTCACTGATCCTAAGGTAAAGAGTCAATTGTATAAGTTTACAGGGTTACAGAAGGATTCTGCACACAAAACAGAGAAAAAGAGCTCACTGGCAAGAAAACGCCAGTAAAAGTCTGTTCTGGGCGTTCAACGCCTAACAGAAGCATCCACTGAGCGTTGAACGCCAGTGAGGATAGCCATCTGGGCGTTTAACGCCAGATTTACAGCATTCTGGGCGTTCAGAAAAACGCCTAGTAACAAAGGACTTCCTGGCGTTCAACGCCAGAAAGAAGCAGCAGCTGGGCATTGAACGCCCAGGAGAGGCAGCATTTGGGCGCTGAACACCCAAAACATGCAACGTTTGGGCGTTCAAACGCCAGGATGGTGGGGAGGAGGTAAATTCATTTTTCTTCATATTTTTTCATTCTAATCTTAATTTTCATGCTTCAATTCATGATTTCTTGCATAAACATGTTAAGAACCCTGATTTCTAAAATCCCTAATTTCTAAAAACCCTACCTTAAAATATCAAATGTATCTTAATCCATAAGCACAAACCCTCTTTTTCAAATTTAATCCAACTCTTTTTCAAATTTTCAAAACAAATCTATTTTTTTCAACTAATATCTTTTTCAAATCTCCACATTATCTTTTTCAAAATCTAGATTTATCTTTTTCAAAAATTTTTCATATCTTTTCAATTTTAAACTATATCCTCTCTTATCATATCTTCTATCTTATCTTTTCCAAATCAATCTTTTTATCATATCTTTTCAAAAATTTCGAACCCATCCCCCTCCCTTTATATATGGGTTCGGCCTCCACCCTCCTCCATCAACAATTGCACCTAGCTCTCCTTCTATCCCTCTCCTTTCTTTTCTTTTGCTTGAGGACAAGCAAAACTCTAAGTTTGGTGTGTTTATCCGTGATCACTAAGAGCATGGCTCCTAAGGGAAAACAACCCACTTCAAGAGGCAAGAAAGAGAGCGTTCCAAAACCACTTTTGAATCAAGGGAAGTTCTTATCTAAAGAACATTCAGACCATTATTATAAAATAATGGGTCTAAGATCAGTGATCCCGGAAGTTAGATTCGATCTGAAAGAAGACGAATATCCGGAGATCCAGGAGCAAATTCGAATCAGGAACTGGGAGGTCCTAGCTAATCCTGAAACGAAAGTGGGAAGGAATATGGTCCAGGAGTTCTATGCTAATATGTGGCATACAGGCAGGAAAAGACTATCTGGATCTGATATCTATGACTATCGAACCGTGGTCAGAGGAAAGATTATTCATACCCACCCTGACAAGATCAGAGAGATCTTAAAGCTACCTCAACTGAAAGATGATCCAGACTCCTTCAATAGGAGAATGATGAGAACAAACAAGAGCCTGGATAAGATTCTAGAAGACATATGCATCCCTGGAGCCAGATGGACCACCAGCACGAAGGGTGTTCCTAATCAACTCAAAAGAGAAGATCTCAAACCAGTGGCCAAAGGCTGGCTGGACTTCATTGGGCATTCTCTGCTGCCCACTAGCAACCGTTCTGAAGTCACTGTTAAAAGAGCAGTGATGATCCACTGCATCATGATGGGAAAAGAAGTGGAAGTTCATCAACTGATTTCAACTGAATTCTACAAAATTGCTAACAAAAATTCTAAAGAGGCCAGGTTGGCTTACCCAAGCTTGATTTCTCTGCTCTGCAAGGACGCTGGAGTAAGGATGGGAATAACTGAGTATATCTCAATTGAGAAACCAATCACCAAAGCATCAATGGAAAAACAACAAGCACAGGATGACCCCATCAAGAAGAAAACACAATAATTTCTCCCAGAAATCCCTCAATCTGAATATTGGGAGTATCTTGAAACATCAGTTACCAAGATGCAAGAAGCTATGGAACAAATAATAAAGGAACAGAAAGAACAAAGTCAAATTCTTTGCTACTTGATTAAAGAACAGGAAGAGCAAGGGCGTGACTTGAGGAAATTAAAGCGCCAGAAGTTATCTCTTGAAGGACCAAGCACCCCACAGATTCGAGGAACATCCACTTCCCAGAACAAAGGTTGTTAAATTCCAATTTCTGCTTTAACTCTGTGATAGTTGTCGTTATAGGAGTTTACCTTAGGAGTCATATAATAGTAATTAGTGTCTATTTTGATTTTATCTCCAATTAAGTTATAATCTATTTTTCTCATCATCAGCAAACATGAATAAAATAGCAGATCTTTTGAATAAGAGGCAATAAAATTCGAGTTTTAATAAGAAAAAAAAATCCTAATTAGTAACATGTGGTGGCAATGCTTTCTGTCTTCTGAATGAATGCTTGAACAGTGCATATATCTTTTGAATTTGTTGTTTAAGACTGTTAAATATGTTGGCTCTTGAAAGAATGATGAACATGAGACATGTTATTGATAATCTGAAAAATCATAAAAATGTTTCTTGAAGCAAGAAAAAGCAGCAAAGAACAAAGCTTGCAGAAAAAAAATATATAGAAAGAAAAAGAAAAGCAAGCAGAAAAAGCCAAAAGCTCTTAAAACCAAAAGGCAAGGTTAAATAAAAAGGATCCCAAGGCTTTGAGCATCAGTGGATAGGAGGGCCTAAAGGAATAAAATCCTGGCCTAAGCGGCTAAACCAGGCTGTCCCTAGCCATGTGCTTGTGGCGTGAAGGTGTCAAGTGAAAACTTGAGACTGAGCGGTTAAAGTCAAGGTCCAAAGCAAAAATAAGAGTGTGCTTAAGAACCCTGGACACCTCTAATTGGGGACTTTAGCAAAGCTGAGTCACAATCTAAAAGGGTTCACCCAATTATGTGTCTGTGGCATTTATGTATCCGGTGGTAATACTGGAAAACAAAGTGCTTAGGGCCACGGCCAAGACTCATAAAGTAGCTGTGTTCAAGAATCATCATACTGAAATAGGAGAATCAATAACACTATCTGAATTCTAAGTTCCAATAGATGCCAACCACTCTGAGTGAGATGCCAAAACTGTTCGAAAGCAAAAAGCTACTAGTCCCGCTCATCTAATTAGAATCTGAGCTTCACTCAAAAACTCTGAGATATTATTGCTTCTTAACTTATTAGTCTTCTATTTTATTTGTCTAGTTGCTTGAGGACAAGCAACAGTTCAAGTTTGGTGTTGTGATGAGCGGATATTTTATACGCTTTTTGGGGTTAATTTCACATAGATTTTAGTATATTCTAGTTAGTTTTTAGTTTATTCTCATTAGTTTCTAGGCAAAATTCATATTTCTGGACTTTACTATGAGTTTGTGTGTTTTTCTGTAATTTCAGGTATTTTCTGGCTGAAATTGAGGGAGCTGAGCAAAAATCTGATTCAGGCTGAAAAAGGACTGCTGATGTTGTTGGATTCTGACCTCTCTGCACACAAAATGGAATTTCTGGAGCTACAGGAGTCCAAAAGGCGCGCTTCCAATTGCGTTGGAAAGTAGACATCCAGGGCTTTCCAACAATATATAGTAGTCTATTCTTTGCTCAAGGATAGACGACGTAAACTGGCGTTCAACGCCAGTTCCATGCTGCTGTCTGGCGTCCAGCGCCAGAAACAAGTTACAAAGTGGAGTTCAACGGCAAAAACAGGTTACAACCTGGCGTTGAACGCCCAAAACAGCCCAGGCACGTGAGAAGCTTTAGTCTCAGCCCCAGCACACACCAAGTGGGCCCCAGAAGTGGATTTCTGCACTATCTGTCATAGTCTACTCATTTTCTGTAAACCTAGGTTACCAGTTTAGTATTTAAACAACTTTTAGAGATTTATTTTGTATCTCATGAAATTTTAGATCTGAATTTTGTACTCTTTGACGGCATGAGTCTCTAAACTCCATTGTTGGGGGTGAGGAGCTCTGCTGTGTCCTGATGAATTAATGCAAGTAATTCTATTTTCCCTTCAAACATGCGTGTTCCTATCTAAGATATCCATTCGCGCCTAACTATGGAGAAGGTGATGATCAGTGACACTCAGCACCTTCCTCAATCCATGAACGTGTGTCTGACAATCACCTCCGTTCTACATCAGATTGAATGAATATTTCTTAGATTCCTTAATTAGAATCTCCGTGGTATAAGCTAGATTGATGGCGGCATTCATGAGAATCCGGAAAGTCTAAACCTTGTCTGTGGTATTCCGAGTAGGATTCTGGGATTGAATGACTGTGACGAACTTCAAACTCGCGAGTGCTGGGCGTAGTGACAGACGCAAAAGGATAGTAAATCCTATTCCGGTACGACTGAGAACCTGCAGATGATTAGCCGTGCGGGGACAGCGCACCTGGACCCTTTTCACTGGAAGGATGGATGGTAGCCATTGACAACGGTGATCCACCAACACACAGCTTGCCATAGAAGGACGTGCATGCGTGAATCAAAGGACAAAGGAAAGCAGAGATTTAGAAGACAAAGCATCTCCAAAACTCCAACATATTCTCCATTACTGCATAACAAGTAACCTTTAACTCATGCTCTCTTGTTTATTCGCAATTCAACTGATAAATATAATTGACTTCCTGACTAAGAATTGCAAGATAACCATAGATTGCTTCAAACCAACAATCTCCGTGGGATTCGACCCTTACTCACGTAAGGTATTACTTGGACGACCCAGTGCACTTGCTGGTTAGTGGTACGAGTTGTGAAAAGTGTGATTCACAATTCGTGCACCAATAGTCTTCTCCTTTTATTGTAGAGAAGGTCGTCTTCTAGCCAAAATCTTTTAGTCTTACCTTCTCTAGCTAACTCCACCAACTTCTTGGCTAATGGATCATGACGTAACCCTTCCTTAATGGTATGCACAATATCTCCTTCGACTATAGAAATAGCTGCCAATTCAGCCTTGCGACTAAGCGCATCTGCTACCACATTAGTCTTGTTTGACTTGTATTGAAGTTCGAAATCAAACTCAGCTAAGAAATCTTGCCACCTAGCTTGTTTGGGGATTAACTTCTTCTGGGTTTGGAAGTAGCTTGTAGCCACAATGTCTGTCTTGACGATGAAGTGTGAACCAAGCAAGTAGTGACGCCAAGTTCTTAGACAATGTACCACCGCAGTCATCTCCTTTTCTTGGATAGTGTATCGCCTCTCTGTATCATTCAACTTGCGACTCTCAAAGGCAATAGGATGTCCTTCTTGCACCAGAACCCCTCCAATAGCGTAGTCAGAAGTATCAGTGTGGACTTCAAATACCTTTGAGTAATCGAGCAATGCTAGTACTAGTCCTTCTGTGATAGCAGTCTTCAACTCATCGAAGGCCTTTTGACACTCCTTTGACCATTTCCAAGAGTGATTTTTCTTCAGAAGATCAGTTAATGGTGCAGCCTTGGCAGAGTATCCCTTGATAAATCTCCGATAGTAATTAGCCAACCCAAGGAATGACCTCAATTCAGATACCTTGTTTGGCAGCTCCCACTCTTTGATAGCATTCACCTTTCCTTGATCCATGCAGAGAGTTCCATCTTTAACGATGTGTCCCAAGAAGTGGACTTCGTCCCTTTCAAAGGAACATTTTTCCTTCTTCACATATAGGTTACTCTCTCGCTAAATCTTGAACACGGTTCGTAAGTGTTCAACATGTTCCTCCAAGGTATTGCTATATACAACAATGTCATCCAAGTGGACCACTACAAACCGATCAAGGTAAGGTCGAAAGATCTCGTTCATCAAGGTACAGAAGGTCGCAGGAGCATTAGTCAAGCCAAAAGGCATCACTAACCACTCATACGATCCATACCTCGTGACACACGTGGTCTTAGGCTCATCACCATCGGCAATTCTCACTTGGTGATATCCTGACCTCAAATCCAGCTTTGAGAACCACTTGGCTCTACCCAGTTGATCAAACAAATCGGCTATCAAAGGAATAGGGTATTTCTTCTTGATGGTTACCTTGTTAAGTGCTCGATAGTCGATGCATAGTCTCAACGAACCATCATGCTTCTTTTGGAACAAGACTGGTGGGCCATAAGGTGCCTTCGATGGATGAATGAACCCAGCATCTAGCAAATTCTTGAGTTGCTTCTTCAACTCCTCAAGTTCTACCAGTGCCATCCTATAAGGTGCTGAGGCAGGCGGCTTTGCTCCTAACTCTAATTCAATTTTATGGTCCACCTTCCTCCTAGGTGGTAGTTGTTTTGGCAACTCGGGAGGCATCACATCCTTATTTTCTTCAAGGACTTCCTTGATTTCAGGAGGAACGTCTTCTCTTTCAGATGTTGACTCCTCTTGCAATAGAGCCAAATATGTAATCTCCCCTTTCTTAAACCCTTTCTTGAGTTGCATAGCAGAGAGCATCGGTGGTCCTCCAACTTTAGAGACTGTAGGGACCATGCATGGAGACCCTTTCTCCATGACGCATACTACGTCGTTGTATGGCATAGGTATTATAATTGCCTTCCTTTGCAAATCGAGCCCGATGACTATTTTGAAATCGTCCAAGGGTGCTACTGAGAAATCCACAAGGCCTTTCCAAGAACCAAGAGTCATTTCAACCCCTTTTGCTACTCCCTTAAGGGGTTCACCCTTGGTATTCACGATTTGAACCAGCCATTCTTTTCAGTAATCTTCAATCGAAGCCTCCTTGCTTCATCAGGCGTGATGAAGTTGTATGTAGCACCAGTGTCGATCATAGCCATGACGGGTTTTTATTTGATAAAGGCTTTTACATACATCAAACCTTTCTTTTTTTAGTGCTTGCCTCTTTGCCCTGCATAGCATTCATGTGTTGGATCGATCCAACACACTCAGTTACTTGAGATTGAGCCTCTCACTCTTCGACGATAGATGCAAGAGTCCCTAGCTTGGGACAGTCCTTCATTTGGTGTGCTCCTTTGCATACAAAGCATCCTCCTTTGGGCACGAAAACCTTCTTCTTTTCCTCGTACTCTTTCTTTGAAGAGTATTTTCCTTCCTTCTTGGTTGAAAAACTCTTCCCCTTGTCTCCCCCACCTTTAGTAGAACTAGGTTTGGAGGAAGACTTGGGTTTAGAGTCTCCCTTATGGTATTCAGTGAGTGATTCGGCCACCACACATCCTTAACATTCCTTTTTTGTAGTTCTTGTTTTGCCAAAGGTTGGAGTCCATCAATGAAGAAGAACAATGCATCTTCTGATGCTAAGTTGGGAATTTGAAGCGTGAGAGTAATGAACTCCTTTACGTAGTCGCTAATCGTACTCTTGTGCTTCAACTCCCTCAACTTCTTTCTTGGTTCATATACCACATTTTCAGGGAAGAATTGTCTTTTTAACTCCCTTTTGAAATCTTTCCATGTGGCTATGTTGCAAGTACTCTTCTCCATATCTACGCACTTTCTCCTCCACCACAAAGTAGCATTATCAGAAAGGTAGAGAGCTGCAGTGCGTACCTTTATTGCTTCTTCGACCACCCATTGGCCTTCAAAGTACCTCTCTATTTGCTATAGGAAGTTCTCCACCTCTCAAGCGTCCCTCACACCCTTGAACTCCTTTGGCTTTGGGAGATCAATCTTTGTCGTCTCCCTTATAATGGTTGGTCGAGATTTTGCCTCCTCGAACCAACCTCGAACTTCCTCAAATAGCTTCAAGGAATTCTCAAGCTTCTCTTCGATTTGGAGCATGCTTTCTTTAAAAGCATCTAGTTCTCCTAACACATGAGCCTCGAGAGTTTCTTTATCATGTTCTATTCTTTGGAAACGCTCATCCATAGAGGACAGAACATTCTCCAACATAGAAACTCTCTCTTCTAAGAAGTTAGAGTCCTTACCTCTAGGCTCACTTGAAGAACGCCCTTCTTGCCTCCCTATTGAGAAGGAATAGCATCCCTTCTCCTTTTAGACTCAACATGCTCCATGGTGATACTAGAAGCCATACCCACAAACCACTTGTGCTCCCTCTCGAACCTGGCTCTGTTGCCAAATTGTCACAGCCTTGGACACACCCCAACGCTACCATGCCGGCACTCGGACTTACTCAACCTCTTGAGCTAAGACCAAGTCTCAGCCTAACCCTCAATACTTAGCAAGAAAGCTAAGAACACAAGAGAACATAAGAGAAAGGAAGCTTTGGTGGAAAGAACACTTTATTGCTCAAGTGTTTATTACAAATGACTCACACATGACTCACACTAACTCTCACCTCCTATTTATAGTCATCCACCTCCTCAATGGATGGTTAGGATTAAATCTAATCAACGGTCTAAATTAATCATCTAGAACCTTCATTACAAATATCCATCATACCACAACTTTCTAAATACTTTTAGAATATTCCATACTATTCTTCATACTCCTATATACATCCACACTCTTCTAGAATACTCTATGACTTTTTCAGAGTCTTCTAGAACCTTCTAGGGTATTCCGGGACCTTCTAGAACATTCTAGAACATTCCGAAACCATCTAGAGCATTCTCAAACACTCCAGAAAACTGTACAAATATCGTTAAATCTAACCTTCTAAAATTTACCGTGACAGTTGGCAATATGGTCCATGGTAGTGCAGAGGCTTCGTAGTTAGATGGCAATTGACCTCAGCAACTGAGAAGAGTGGCAGTTTTGGGGAGATGGCCTGACTAATGTCTTTAGAGACATTAGGCATATACCAACACATCACACAATATCATTTTTTGGCTATTTGAGTTACACAGTAGCGTCGTCGTTCTATGAGGTTCAACATGCCAACTATCAAGCCTCAGCACGCCATTACGGAAATATGATTAAGGGTAACAAGAGTTATGGAGGTCAAATTTAAAAGACCAAATTGGAGTTTTGATCAAACTTCGGAAACTAATACGAGTCTTTAACACGGGTTTACCATAAAAAATATATCATGATCATCCAATATTAAGTTAAATAATTTTTTCCAAAGCTTTAAACTACTAGATAAAATACCTATGCACGAATGGCATTATATATATGTATATATACTGACCAATTTGTTCCCCTAACGCGTTATTGGCTGAATGGTTGTATTAGTGAGCCACGAAGGTTGTGGCAAGGCATGTTGCGTTTGGATTGCTATCCATTTTTTCTTTAATACGAATTAGTTTGTCTTGTTGAAATTTGTTGCCGCATGAGATAAGCCTTAAAGTAGTCTTTGAAGTTGCACTCGAGTTTCAAAGTGGTCCTTAAATTTAATAATTACTCAATTTTGTCTTGAACTTGCACTCCGGGACTCATACTAGTCCTTAAGACACTTTCCGTTCATCAGAACCTAAAAACAACGTCGTTTTGTATTTATTGAAAAAAAAAAAAAGAAAAACACGCTCCCCTTCCCCCAGGCTCGTCCCCTTCCCCTTCCCTTCCCCAACCTGAGGTCTTTCTCCTTCTCCTCCCCCTTTCCCTTTCCTTTCCTCTTCCCCTTCTCTTTTCCCTTTCCCAACCTGAGGCCCTTCCCTTTTCCCTTATCCTTCTCTCACAGCAACAAAGATGAATATAAATTAGAACTTGAAAAGCACGCCAACAGATCTAACCTCCCCCCCCCCCCCCAAAACCTAACGAAAAGCAATTGCAAATTTGTTGAAAAAAATTCATCTTTACCTCGATGAACAAGAATCTCGTGTAATCAAGCCACTGTCTCTGCATATTTTTTTTTTGGTCGATCACTATCTTTGCATCTGACCCACGTCCATGGCTTTCAAGTTTAAAAACAAAAAAATGAAAAAGCCACTTGGTGTTATTCAACCCAACAGAATTTTGGCCTTAAAGTTTAGAGCTTTGAGGGAATTATCGGTTAATAATCAAAAACAAAGAAATGGGAATTTGGAGAGAGAGAGAGAGAGAGAGAGAGAGAGGAAAGGAAAAAGAGAACTGGATAAGAGTTGGGAAAGGGAAAATGGAGCGTGAAAGAGAAAGGAAAAAGGGAAAAGGGAACTGGGGAACGGTTGGGGAAGGGAGGGTTTGTTAAATAAATACAAAACGACGTCGTTTTTAGTATTCCGATTAACGGAAAATACATAAGGACTAATATGAGTCCCGGAGTACAAGTTCAAAGACAAAATTGAATAATTATTAATTTCAAAGACTACTTTAAAGCTTAAGTACAACTTCAGAAATCACTTTGAAGCTTAACTCGTTACCGCATACTAAACAGATAACTTTTAAGGGAGTAAAATTTACACTTTTTTATATTGGATTGCCAATAGTGTTTTTTTGGTACTATAGACTATTAGAGTGTTAATTTTAAATGTGGCATCACTTAATTTTACAAATTTCCGTTTCAAACAAATTAAAAAATTTGATTCAAAAATCAATCCCTATTTATATACTATTTATATATCTTCCACAGTTTTAAGAAACACTATCAATTACAATCTTTAAGTATATCATTTAAGCTAATTCATTAAATAAACATACAAAACAAGGTTAAAAGTGTTATATCATAGACTAAAATTTAAGCTCCCGAGTAAAACATACAAAACAAGGTTAAAAGTGTTTTTTTTCTAGTACTGTTAACTATGAAAGTTTACTCCCATAGCCAAAAACTCTTAAAGACAACGAAGGGAATTAAAGGAAAACTCGTATGAAACAAGAAATTAATATTCATGTATTAGAGTACAACCTAATTCATTTATTTCAATTTATCTATGATAGTTAAATAAACATTAGTTACAAATTTGAACAAGAAAGTACGATTTTAGGTATCATACTACAAATAGAGAAAGTTTCATACTACAAATAATGAAGATTTAGGTATTTTGATTTTATTTTTCAAGACCATAGAGAAATTGAAAATGGAATTAAGTACGATTCAATTGGACAGATCATATGAAAGAGTGCTTGAGGCTTTATATGCAAAATTTTACTGTTTTAGGGCTGCACGAAGTAAGGATCCCGAAGCTGGCCATGGTATACCAGCATATATATTAACGGCCATTAAAAAAAAAAGCTTTCAGGTGTATAAAACATATAAACTAGGGAAGCCTCATTTGAACAAGAAAGAAAGACGCAAATTTCAATTTACCAGTACCTATACATAAATTTATCGCTAACCCCATCGTGTATGAAAGCCAACTATAATGATTAAAAGAAATATACCGAATCACACAAAACTGCACCTGTTTGTAATCTCTCATTTCCATCTGAGAGACTGCCTAATGCCTGTATAAATAAGTCCTAGAGACCTCCCTATCAAAGTAACCAAAAAGAATGAGATTGCAGAACTCATTTTGTCAACAACTGCTCTAATCAGAGGCATTAATATGTCAGATAACTCCAGGAATAAGCTGAAATAATATCGCCTACAATGCATTACAACAAAAACAAGTATATATCTGCTGTCAAGCAATGCCACCTTTACAACAAAAAAGTATCCAATAAACATTCAATACATAAATCTTATAAATGTTTTAAAAACATGTGCACAAACCTGTTTATTACAAATACAAAGCCATTTCAAAACAAAATACATACTGTTCTCAAAATACACAAACTTTTCAAGATGTAAAATTACAAATATTGTTCAATTGTGTTCAAAATACACAAAAACTGTCGGAAACTTGTTGGATGTTTTCGTGCTGTATGCAAAGTATTTCTGATATGGTCAAAAATCGATTATTTTTTAATGGTCACATCACTAACTAGTATTTGAAAGAGAGTTGAAATTCACATTGGCAGATCTTCCAATTTCTTAATTCCAAAGATTCATTATTTCATTCACCAAAACATGAGTTCTGTTTAAGGATGACAGAGAGTGCCCCTCTTCAGCCCCTAAACATGACTAGAAGTCTAGAATTCTCAATGTAAACACAAACAGATTCTATACATCCAAAATGGAGAGTATGTTACGAGTATAAAACCATAGGAGAATCACAACTCAGAAGCTAGCTAATGAGCTATTGTGGTGAGAGCGCACAAGGCCTTATAAGGCCTTTACCATCAGGTGCCTTCCCCAAGTGGGCTCGTTACATTGTAAAAATTTACTTAATAGAATTTCACATCTTGTTTAAGAAAAACATAATAAACGAAATGAAGATTTGACAGCCTAAGCTTAATCTTTATATATATTCAGACTAAGTTCATTTCAGTCCCTGATGCATACAATGTACTTCCCACAATCAATTTCCTTTGTATGTTATATCAATTCACAAGTCTAATAAAAAATTAAACGGGAAGAAAAAATTGAAAGGAATAAAGGCAGAGTCAAAACTAAGCCTTGTCCTAATAGAAGAGATCAGCTACAGCCTAAACGGATCAATATGTCTGATAGAAAAGGATAGGAAGGAAACCATTTTCAGAGGTCAAATAGAAAGAGAGAAAAAGAATTTGGTAAGCCTAAATAGAGTAACAAGAAAGTATACCATCCTGCTAAGGCTCTTGATTCCTTAGTCCGCTTTACTGGCATTGAGAAATGATTTATCACCAAGCACTGTAATTCAGGGGACACCGTTTTTGAATTTAGCTGGCTAAGCCTCCTCCACCAACTTTGTGTTTCAGTCTGACTAATATTTGGCAGATAAATGTGCTGACTCCCAAGTGTGCATAAATCAAATTGATCCTCATACATTGACACAACCGTATCCATGTTATGGTACGCCCATTGGTTCAAAGCCACCTGATATCAGGTGTATCAAAGTTTCCATCAAATTTCATGGGCAGTAGAGAAATAAAAATGTAAAAATACTGAAAAACAGGTACATCTTGGGAACTAATGAACTTTTATTATTGTTCCTTTTACAAGTTTCCTCAGATAGCAGGACAATCCCCAACTCCCCAAACTCTCGAAGGACCAGATACAAAGCTGAAGCCCACTCTGGCGCTGAATTGCAAATGAAAGCTATGGGCTTATGGCAAATAATAATTTTCTGATTATTTTAGCAATGTTTAAGGCTCCGAATTTAAAAATAAATAGCAAGGGATGAAAGAACAGCATGCATAAGAGGACAGTTCATAGTAGAAAGGTGTGAACAAAAGGAAAGGGAAACATGGAGAAGTGATGATAACAAAAAAGGTGGGTAAGAATCCTAGTGGAGGTACCCTACCATTTAGTGGATGGTAGTATGCTGCTGGGTCAGGTAGCCGGAGTAAATAAAATATTAAAATTAAAAAATTAAAGTAAAATAAAAGAAATTATAAATGTAAATGTTTTCAAATTGTAACAAGCATCAGACCAGCATAAATGTAACCATGTACCTCATTACGTAATTTTTGGAGTTCTCTGGTGGACAAAGCACATAATGATATGTCCAAGCTATTGGTTTTACTCGATACATCACTATCAACAGAAATAAACTCCAGATATACACTTGCAATCCCATCTGCTATAGCTATCACTAAATCTTCCAATATGGAAATGCCATGCAAACCAAATATACAAGAATCATAGCAACAATCCTCCCTAATAAGATATGGATGATCAATTAGATTCCTTAAAGATTATCTCAAAAAAAAAAAAAAAAAAAGAAATCAAAACTTGTTGGAATTGAAAGAAAAAACTACAGCACAAATGCATAATCATAGCCTCAAGACAGGAAAATGATCTTTGTACATCTAAATAGGTATTTCACTTTTATTAACTTGTTGTCAACACTCATCATCATCATTAAAGCAAGACATGTCTTCGTTTGTATACTAGGCCAGATATGGATTTAGAAATCATGCAATGGCTGCTAATGCATTAGAAATTTCACTGAGAAATTAGGCATTCTTTTACTCTTTTTCCAACTTGAAACATTTTTAAGTAAAAATAGAATCCAGAAGAAAAAAATCTCTTCTCTGATTATGTTTCCTTTGAAAATTAAACAACACAAAACATTAACCAAGTGACAACATCAACAGAAACCTGCATGACAACAATATATGCTTTTCACATACAAAAACAAAGCTAAAGATTTTATGCCCATTGGCAGCAGACCTCAACTAGAATTCATGTTATCTATAGCATTGACTATATAAGATAGGTAAAAGAAATGATAGGGTTTACCTAAGTGAACCAAATGTGAGTGTTCAACTTGAACCATCAACGGGATGCTCAAACCACCTATATTGGCAGCAACATCGTTCAAAGGTGAGTGTTCAGCTTGAACCATCAACTGTTATGAGGCCCATGGAAGTGCACACCCTGAACGAAAGAAACACCAAATAAAGGCCGATGAGACCAATTCCTAGTACTCGATCAGGATGCATATTGTTGCGAGGTAAAACAACAAGCGCCCATAGCAGTCCAGCGATAAGAAATCCCAGTGTGTAAAATAAGCTACTGTCTTCCGGCACCACGAACAATGCAGGTTTCTTTGACCATGCCCCGAGAAGCAACGAGATCCCCAAACCAACAAGTGTGTTGAACATGGGACCTGCATAGCACCCAGATACGGCTATCTGAACTCCGTCTTCTCCATCCAATGCTAATGCAACATTTGACATCAAATCACCCATAGAATTTCCCCATGCTAATACGGTTAATCCAAGGATGGATGGATTAATTCCAAAAATTATACCAAATGCAACCAATAGAGCCACAAGCTCATTTGCAATTATGTAGAACCACACTATGCTCATGAGGAATCCTCCAAGAACCCAAGGAATTAGATACCTACGTGGTGGATGATCAGGCCTTGTATATTTATATGCCAGAATACCAAGGGTGCATCCAAGTGCAATACTAATACAATA
The DNA here is from genome assembly GCF_059453495.1 of Arachis ipaensis. Taxonomy (NCBI): domain Eukaryota; kingdom Viridiplantae; phylum Streptophyta; class Magnoliopsida; order Fabales; family Fabaceae; genus Arachis; species Arachis ipaensis. The sequence continues at coordinate 39,684,568 of NC_142444.1, read as the reverse complement.
AGATAGTATTGCACTCAAAGAACTCACACTATCTTGTGTGCTCCACAAGAAGGCTAGGAGAATGGGAGCCAATGTAGCACAGGCCACAGCATATGGCTTAGACCAGACTTCATCATTGACCATCGGAATTGTAAGCTGTCTAGGAATTGCCAATGGCACCTCCAGCAATAAAAGTAGTTTCATAACAGAGAAAGACCTGTTGTTTTCAGTGGGCTGATCACTCCATCCCCAAGGAGGCCTTTCATCATCTAACATATGAATTTTATTTGCCTGGTTTGAATATATTGCCACGTTTGAAGACCACATCCATTGAGGCAAGGAAGGAGGTAACCGGGGTGGATCACTCTCAGTGTCTAAGTCAAGGAAAGGGCTATAGACAGAAGTATCCTCTTCAGATCCCATAGAGAAGATGCTTCCCTGGACAGGAAGCAATGGCGTGACAACATCCAATTTCAAATTATGTGCATGCTTACGTAATATCTCATTGGCAGCAACAATGAATGCATAAACAACATAAATCGACACAAAAGCAATGGCTGCTCCAACGCTCACCTTACCTATAACCAAAATCACTAGCAGCGAGATAAGAGTGATTAGAAAGAAACTAACATCCCTTATAAAGCATCTGTGATCAACTTGACTCTCCTTATCTGACACACACAGAGAAACAGCTCCAACAACAACACAGGTAACAAATAGAGCTCCACCTAACACGCTGTTAAGACCCACTTCACCTGTTTCAGTACCCACAAAGGATGCTATACTGGAAAACACATCAGGTGCACCATTACCAAGCGGAAGCAGCACGACCCCAGCCACAGTCGGGGGCAATTTCAAGAGCCTTGAGAGATGCTCAAGAGAAGGGCAAAAGTAGTCAGCCGCAGTGTTACCTAAAAGATAAAACAAAGCAGCAAGCCACACGCCCAATACTAGATAACCAAGAACTCTGACACTGCCACATGTGCAATAGAAAAACCTCAGGTAATCAAGATATCCATCTGAAGAACATTGCGGATTCGCCTTTAGGTAATCACAATGGTTGGCATAACCAGCATGGTTTCGCAACCCGTTACACATTCCTGGCGTAGCTGCAGGCAAATCCGTGTCTGAAAGCTCACTAATTACACTTGAACTATTAAGGCTAATTTCAACCATTCTACGGTGAGTAACCCCAGTGTGAGAAGACCTATATCTCGATATTGAATTCGGAGGCAGGTGGTGTTTTGCCAAATTTGCAGATTGCCTAAGAAGCGGGTTATGAAGAATATCTTCTCGGTTGTAAAAAAAGAAAAACACAACCACCACACAAAGACCATTGAAAACAATACGAAGCTTTCTGCTTCTTGCACCAAATAAGCCACTCAACTTCTTCATTACCAATCTTTTTACCACCTCCCAAAATTACTAAGATCACTCACAGCGTGGTATCAGCTCCAATATGAAAACAGCCTTATTAAAAAATTGAAATAAATCCACCAGCAGGTATGGTGACTAACCACTTGAACCTGAGCACAAGGAGTAATCAAAGTCAGGATATGACAAGATAATATACATTACAATAGCAAATTTTTTTTAAGAAAGAATAGTAAACAAACATAATAAACTTTCACATACTCCAAACTTGCTAATTTATAAGGATTGTCAAGTATAAACTAAAAAATATATGCCAAGGAAATCATGAACAATCCAACAAACAAAATGCATGATTCCCAGTGCCATGAGCAATAGAATTTGCAAGCAAAACATAATAGTTATTTTATGTATTACCCAATACTATCTCCTCTACCTTTTTTCCTAAACCTTTAAAAGAAACTACAGAGATGAACAAATGGAATAGCTAGGTAAGTTAACTTGGATGCAAGGGTTTTCTAAGTGCAAATCCGAGACGCAACACCTTCATCTGCCAAGGTCCTAAAATCATATTTCATTGTAATCAGGAAATGATACCAACATAGAATCAAATATTCACCATAGAGAATCTTTTACCCTTAAAAAATTTTAGGATTAAAAAAGGATGTTTTGACCCAAAATCATAATGTGCAAAGTAAGTTTTAGTATTTAATTAAGGTATAAAACAATAAATTTCTAGAGAGAGAGAGAGAGAAACAATTAGAAACAATGAACCTTCTGAAACAATGAACTTCAAAAGTAAGGGAAAGAAATAGAAAATTCAAAACTATCCATGTCTTACTAATAATGAAAACAGAAAAACTCAATCTCTTAAACTCAATAATTACATCAGTTATCCAACTAAATAATTGCATCACAGTTATCATAAACTGATTTCAAAGCCTAGAAGCAGAGTAAAATTAAAAACATGAGGCATATAATATATCAAAAGATCACCAATTGCAAATTTTTTAACAAGAACATTAGTTAAGAACAATGAAATTAATAAATCATTCACGAAATTAAAAACAGCAGCAGCATTCAGCAACAAACATTTAGCATTCAGCACAAACAGCATTCAATCTGAACTCAACAATCAGCATTCAGCAACAAACATTTAGCATTCAGCACAAACAGCATTCAGCAACAAGACCATATCTGAACTCAACAATCAGCATTCAGCAACAAACATTACAAAACATTAACCAATAATCACATTAAACCTCCAACCAGCAACCAGCAACCAGCAACCGGCAACCAGCAATGACAAAATAGCAACAAACATTAGTACATAAACATTCCAAAACCGTGATGACACTAATCCTGCACCCAGCAACCAGCAATTACAAAACGGCAACATTATAAAACATTACAATACATTACACAAAAATTCCAGAAATTAATAAGAACAAGAAGAACCAAGCATTCAGAAATTAAACAGAGCCATCACTCATCAGTAAACAGAGCAAAATTAAAAGGAAGAAGCGGATGCAAAGCAAAATTAAACAGACCCATCAGTAACCAGAAGCAAAATTAAACAGAGCCATCACTCATCACTCATCAGTAACCACTAACCATGCAAAGTTAAAAGGAAGGAGCGGATGCGAAGCAAAATTAAACAGACTAACACAGCCATCAGTAACCAGAAGCAAAATTAAACAGATCCATCACTAACTTTTGATGGAGACACGGATGGCAACCGGCGAGACGACGACGATAGGCGAGGCGACGGCAAGCGGCGACCCAACGGCGAGCTGCTCCAAGCCACGAACAGAGAAGCCAGAGAAGATGGGGATGACGAGCCGAGCTACCTGGGATCTGGACAGAGGGAAGAGGAAGAAGTGGAGGCGCCGAGAACCTGAGGACGGCGGTGGCAAGGATCCTAGGGCTAGGGTCCTCTTTGCTTTGCTTCAGAAGGGGCCAATGGGGATGCACGAATGATTCTTGATTCGGGGAAGGGGGTGTTTCAGGATTTGGGTTTTTTTTTTTTTAAATCACAAAACGGCGTCGTTTTTTATAGAACCGGTCGGTTACCGACCCGATTCAACCGGCCGGTTCAGCGGTTTCTGAACGATTTTCTCTTCAACATTTTCTCTTCAACAGTTATTATCAGTAGATCGGACCGCTTTTATGGCCAGTTTCCGGTTCACAGGTTCGACCAGCCGATCCGATCCGATTTTCAAAAATCAGAACCATGCTATAAGAGAAAAAACCACATATAATAAGAGAGCACTTATTCAACTACTATTCTTAAATGCATCACTTAGTGCATGTTTGGGCGCCATTATTTTGTTAAAAAAAGATCTTTTTTCAATGAAAAAAGATCTTTTTTTATTTTTTAACGTGTTTGGCAAATTTCTAGTAGTAAAAGTAAAAACACTAGTAAAATCAAAAAAAGATCTTTTTTGAGAAGCTGTAATTTACATCTTTTTTTAAAAGATCTTTTTTCCTTAAAAAAAGATGTTTTTCATGTAATAAATGAACAAAAAAGTACTTTTATACTGTTATACCCAAACATAATTAATAGATAAAAAGACCTTTTTATATGAGATATCCAAACATAAAATTACTTTTACTTCTCTATAAGATCTTTTAAAAAAAGATAACTCAAAAAAAGATCTTTTTTTTAAAAGCTCACCCAAACAAGCCCTTAAACTACTAACCACTATCTAACAATCTCAACACATTTCAACACCCCGTCATGGAGGACATACATAGAAAAAGATATCCTGATTATTGGATTAACAGCAATCCATTTGTTGTGATCAATGCTTGAAGACAAAGATCTGAACCAGTTTGGTGGGTTCTCAGTTCCCTAATATGTGGTTTTCTTCCACAGATAAGCAAGAATAGTAACCATTAAATTATATCTCTGATCCAGACTCCATAATTATCCTTGAAGAAATTGCAATGACCATGAATAATTCACTTCTTATGTCAGAGTAAATTGTATGTTAATGTTAGAATAACCGCACACGATAGCCTCATGAATCACTTATATTTTGTGAGTTTTGCTTCAAGTCTTCCGCGAGAAGTCCTCATATCGTGTTTCATTTTATTGGCTTTTCTCTTTTGATGTTTCCTGGGACTTCTCAGCGTCTCTGGCTTTTTATTGACTTGCATTCTTTCCAGACGCTGGCGACGGATTTCAGGATCAGCCCAACCTTTACCCCATTCAGAGAATGAGGAATATGGTTTGTGAGTTTTCGCTGCAAGCAACATATCTGCCTCTGGGTAAACATAGAAAGCTTCTTCACTCATGGACCTGATAAATTCCAATCCCAATTTTGTTGGCTCCGGAAATTTTATCTGAACATGGGTCTGCGACGAGATAAAAACCACAGTTGAATTACCAATTTACAGTCACAGCTAATGACAGCATGCATGTAACAAGACAGCGCATGAATGGTAACATGAGGACACACCATAATGTTTTATTTCCTCCTTGTATTCAATGCTTATGAGTATGGTTTATATTTCTTAACCTTTTTTAAGTTTTGAAGCACAAACCAACACTCAATCATGCAATATGATGCAACGCAAATTAGATAAGGACATGTTATTATTAGACCGTAGAAACAAAACAATACCTTGTCATCTCCCTCCCTGATGTATCCTTTAGCTTCCAAAATCCGAGAGAGACCTCTCCACAATAATATATCAGTGTTTAGAAACTTTTGAGACTGCATATATGCATAATATGAAAACAATTCACATCAATTTACAGCAACATAGAACATCAGGCAAAACAGCAAAATGGGGATAAAGATTACAATTATATGTGGGTTCACCTGCTCCCGTATCTTTCCGACAATATTCTTAAGGCACAACCTCTCTCCATGTCTTCCATATCCATATTCAAAATGTATATCATCATCATATGCAACATCCATGGAATAACTACATGCCTGACAAATCGACAACCATCATGCTTTAGTTCCTTTTCGCTGATGACATCGAATGTAGAAAACATAATTTCTGGACCGTAACAATTTCATATATACCAAGCGTTGGATCCAAAAGTTCACTTTCAAGACCAAAGCTATTAAAAGTAAATACAAAAAGTGCAGAAAACAGAGCATTTATGAAATTTATTTTATCCTATTGAAATTCAACGAGAGATAGAGATACATAGAACATGTGTAAGATGGTGCTAAGGTCCACATATCCGGAAAATACTAACAATACTACAATGTAATTCATTTTTGAGAATTAATTGCAAGTTTACTTGGTGAAATGGAAACTACTTGACATACATGACTAGCAGCAATAGTTTGTAGTAATATACACGCCTCGTCTTTCATATTCTGCCTTTGAGGCGGTCCATCAACACACACATCACATCTACATGAAACAGGGTGCATCAAGACAGTGACAACAGCATTAATCAGCAACTCAAAAGATTCAACATCCTATCAGTCAACCCAGCTGTAGCATAAGTAGATCGCAACACCACATAATTACCACAACAATTGAATATACAAATAGAATAAATAAGATATCAAATTACTAGATATTGGTAGAATTTGAAATACATATGCTACAGGATCTATATGGCACTGAGGCCAGAATTTACATACAAGAGACATTTTCTATGACTGAATTCCTCTCCAAAGTATTCCACAAGTGTCTTTGCTCGACAGCATGACGTGTTCATTCCGTATCTGGACAATATACCACAAGATTATGTACCATAACTACAAGAAAAAAATATAGAGGTGTATGCATCAAAACAAACCTGAAACAGTCAGACAACATGATATATGCTTGTTTTGTCTGATATTCACTTCTTCGACTAGGCAAAAGTGATGGAACTCTCGCTAGGTTTGCAAATAGAACTGGAAGTGCAGTAGGAGAAAGAAATGTAAAAAAGAAAAAAGAGAGTGGGGGGCTTGAGAAATGGCTAAGTGGTGAAAAAGAATGAATCAGTAAGCAACCTACTAATTCAGTGCGAGTCAAGGGAATACGAGTAGATTTGAACAGAAAGCTAGGAATGAAACTTGCATCATGAGATAAATATTGCCTCTATAATGATTAAACTTACTGCAGTCTGCTAATTTCCCATCTCGACCAGCCCGACCAGCTTCTTGGTAGTAGGCTTCCAAACTCTGATCAAATTACATATTCAATAGTTTTAGATATCTCCATAAAAAATGAAATCAAGGGTGCATGGAATGAACACAGATACAGATAAAGTTTTGACAAAGAGACCTGTGGCCAACCATAGTGGATGATTCTTCTGACATTTGGCTTGTCAATCCCCATGCCAAATGCTATTGTTGCAACAACAACCTGAAAATGATAAACATAAATGCATTCCTGTCATTTGGAAAACCTTATTATGGTTCCCTACAAACCAATGAAGTAAAGGTGAAAAGGAAGAGTGATTGGTAGCAAACACAGAATATGGGTAAAATTAATTCAAATCCATGGCTTCATATCACCAAAATTAAAAGAAACTTGATCCTTTAATTATTATTTTGGTATATAATGTGACTTAAGCAATAACAAGATCATTACAAAGAAACAGTCATGCTTTGATGCATAACAGGTTTGGCAGGATTTCAAAGAGCCAAAGTTGCAAAATCTTATAAAAGAAAGGACCAGACATGTATATAAATAGAAGTGTTTATGCATGAAAATAAGTCAAACTCATGAACCATCCAAATCCGACATAACAAGCTAAAAGAAAATACTTGTTTGTGTTTTATTGATTGTGTTCCATGCAGTTGTTTCTGGATTTTCATAACAATGGTGCAAATGGCACCACACTATCACTGAGACAAGAAAATTAAAATAATACTGTAACTTAATTTCAGAAGTCTGTCACATCATATTTTAAAATTAACAAATGATTACGATAACTGATAACTGGCAACCTGAATTCAAATATAAAACACTATTCATTTGCCTTCATAAAAATTTTGAAGTCAGACATCTATTATTGTTCTGTCAGATTCAAGATCCATACCTCTATGGTATTTTCATGAAATTCTTTGTGAACCCTTCTTAGATGTGATTTGGGCAGCTGGAGATAGAAATTCAGCTCATAAATTAGTTTCACATCCAACAGATAACATAATTCAAATCTTGATAGTTGAACATGCAGCAAAAGTTTATAAGAGAATAATGTAAAACTAGCTACCAAGCTCGTTTCAATGAATTCCACAGTAGAGCCTAGAAACCAATTAAGAATAACAGGTAATTAAATTATTCTTCTCCGTATAGTATATAGGAGACATCCATTGGAAATTATGCACTGTATTTCATTGTGTTTAAAACATGATCAACATGATAAAGTCCAATTGATTAAAAATTTAATTTTTAAATGACCATCTACTTAAACAAGATTGAGTATAATCCCATACCGCTGCATTATAGGCAGCAGCCTTCACGCCAAACTTGCATAGATACTTTGCAATTTTCAGCGTTTCTTTTCTCGTTGGTACATATATGATTGCCGGTCCTTGCTCCAAAGGACCTTTAAGTACTTTCAGACTTCCTTCTGGTTCCTTGGGTGGATCATCTATCTCAGATAACTCCCAGTCCTTCGGAGGAGATTGTGCACAAAATTCACCACAGGTAACTGCATTAATTAAAAAAAAAAACAAATTGAGAGTCACAAATGTTCAATGAGATTGAAGTTCTTCACCACTGGCACTGAAATTGCTTTCAGTTTTATGCTAAATATGAACAATAACTCCAAAGTAAAAAAATGCCAGAAAGTGTAATACCATCCCAATCATCCACGCTTTGACAGTCATCGTTGTCATTTTCCAGAAACTCGACAGACAACTCTTTTCCCTTTACAAGATTGTCTGTGTTTCCTGAGCGCATTACATTAACATATCTGCCACCATAATCATCATGGTTGTCATCCACATCATAAGGAGAAACATCATCATTATTAGAGATTCTACCAGCACCAGAGCTGCTGGAAACATCATCCGAGTCCTTTGAGATGGAAGACTTTTTATTTTTATTGGAATTTAGCTTGCTACCATATACTTTAATCAATTCATGAAAATCTTTCTCATAAAAGGCTTGTGAAGTTCCACTATGCTTTACCTGTTTGAAGCCACAATGAATCTTAAGTATATATAGACTATGGTAACAAGTTATAAGCGGATGCTAGCATGAAAGTTATAAACATAAAACTCACCATGAAGCGTAAATTAGATCGAAAGAAAGATGTAAGCACAACAATTGTTTCCTTTGACATGCGTAATGATTTTAAAATATCTTCTTGAACTCTGTGTGTAGCTGTAGCTGTCAAGGCCATCAAAGGTATGTCAAATTCCAGGAATTTAAGTTTGCTGGTGCTGAAATTTTCCCTCAGCACAGATAATCGGCTGAAACAAGTGAAAGACATTTTATGTATAGGTCATACTTCTGACAGCAGAATAAAGGCATTTAAGAAATCGTGAAGGTATGCAGGAAACAAAGAACAAACGTGACGATTAAGATAATCAGTCAAATTAATCTAACAATTGATCATTGATCTTTAATCTTTGTTTCTATCCAATTCATTTCCAGCATAGAGAATCCTAAAATAAAAATAAATAAATAAAAGAAGCAGCAAACAGAGGATACCTATAGTCTGGACGGAAATCATGACCCCATTTAGAAACACAATGCACCTCATCAATTGCGAACAATGCAATACCATGACTTTCTGCAAGCTTCTGCAGTGGTTGTATTAATCTACATGGGATTGCATTGCAATTAGAACATAATAAAGAATGAAAAGACAAACAAAAATGAAGACTTCAACAGATACTTAATGAGCTTCTCAAAGACCCCGAACGGCCAAACCATACCTTAGGACAGTCTCTGGACAAACATATATTATGCTGTACATGCCTCTCATTGCTTTCTTTTCAACAGTATTGTCAGGTTGCCCAGACCCAAGAAAGCAAGCGCTGACTCCATGTCTTGCTAGCTTTAAGCATTGATCATGCATCAAGCTTATTAATGGCGATATCACAACCACCACTTTCCCAGTTAACAATGCAGGAACCTGAAAGCACAATGATTTCCCTGCAAAAACATCCCCATAAATGTAAGTACAACATAGAAATTTAGCAAGCAACACAGAAGGGACAGTTAGAGCTAAAGAATGAACCAGATCCTGTTGCAGCAAGGACAAGGCAGTCCTTATGAGCTGCCCATGCGTTCAGCGCTTCCTTCTGAAAACTCTTCAAACACAAAATCCCAAAATGCTTCTGTAAGAGACCACCAACTCTCGTCTCCCAATCAGACATAACAACCAAATTTTCCATTGGACCAGTTACAATTTGTCCCGGCATCACGGTCACATCATCAGGCATTTTAGAGATAGGCTTATCGTGCTCATTCACCATTTCTAGATCAACAATTGCCACATCACGTATCTTATTGCACACAGTGGACTTATCATTGGAATGAAAATGGTCCAATATGCTCGACTGCCGAACTTGGCTGGTCGAGGACAAAGCTTTTCTCTTGAGAGCTTTTCCATGAGGAGCACGAAATTTTGAAGGCTGCATGGTGGTAGTGGAAGCTTTGGAGCTAGTTGTAGCTCTACCACTACCACTACCAGCCGTCAAGATATGCTCCACAACATTGGGAATAGACAAACCCACTGTTTTGATGCCTTCTACAATGCTGGAATACTCAAAACCCATTTCAAGCATTTCCACAAGCACTTGGTCGAAGGATAAGTTACTGGCACCCATTTCATACCCTGGGAATAGCAAGCATTAACAAACTTGTGTAGCGAATAAAAAATTGAAAAATACAAGTAAATGGGAAGTAATTAGAGATGAAAAAGATCCCATCTTCCCAAGAATTAAGATGAAATGGCATTATGAATTTTCTGCTGCGCTTGGTGATGGCAAACGCAAAAGACCAAAACTTGGGCACAGGGGCCACATTGAATAAAGGAAACAGCAGAACGGAGAAAAGTAATGCATGAAATTGAACCTGAAGAAATTATCTTCTGAATTCTTCGTCAGGAACCGCGCCAAATGGTTTTTTGAGTGACCAAAACATTAACATGAGAATCTCCAACTCTTTGGCGCTCGCGCTACAGTGAATATCGATATTCGGAGGAGGAACCAACTGTAAACGACGCCGTCAGATGAATATCTATATTTTCTGTTTCTCTCTAATTTCTTTCAGAAAAAAAAAATTAAAAACGTTTTTTTCCCCTTTTCTGTTGGACGATCAATTCTTTCTGGGCTGGCTCGCATGAGTTAAAGCTGAACCCTATGATGTTGTTGGGCCAAATTATCAATAACGGTTTCTTATAATTTTTTTATTAGAGTAATTTTTGTGACGGATTGGTTCGGGGTACAAATCACCAAAGAAAAAACATTTGGGAAACAAAAATAATTAGTCAATATGAATTTTAAGTTTTTAACCAAAGGTTAGTCGAGTGATTTTGGAGAATGCAACACAAGCATCATAAAAAGGGATAGCAAGGTAAGTGAACCAAAAAATAATATAGTTTTTGTTTGGGCGCCTTTAACTCAATAAAAAAAAAATTTTTTTTTTTGTATATTTGAGAAATTTCAAATAGTAAAGGTAAAAGTACTAAAAAAATAAAAAAATAAAATATCTTTTTTGAAAAGTTACAATTTACATTTTTTTAAAAAAAAAATTTTTTAAAAATAAGATATTTTTTACATAATAAATGAACAAAAAATACTTTTATCTTATTTTTTTAAACATAATTGATAAATAAAAAAAATTTTACATGAAATATTTAAATATAAAATTACTTTTATTTTTATAAAAAATATTTTAAAAAAACATTATTATAAAAAAAATTTGAGGATCACGTCCAAACAAGCCCGTAAAGGATTGGAATAGAGATGAACTCAACAATCACCTACTAGCAAATATATCTATAAAAATTCAAGCTCTTCCATCATTGAATAGAGAGAACGCAAAGATAGGGAAGGATGGAAGTATTTATAGGAAAACTTTTTCTATCGAATCCACCTACAAAGCCTTAGCCAACTGGTCAATACCTACATCTTGCAATTGGAACAAAATCTGGAGATGGCAGGGACTACAATAGGCAAAGACCTTCATCTAGAAGGTAATGCATAATAGACTTTTCACCAACCAAAGAAAAGCGAAGATATTCAGGAGTGACGGAGGGTCAGAAGCTGCGAAAACCACCAGAAAGACCTCATTCACGCACTGAGGGAGATTGTCCCAAAGTCTCAAGTAGTTGGGCGAAGTTGATCAAACCCGAGCGCAATAGAGATTCTCCGGCACTGAAAGAGAAGAATGGTACAACCAAGATCGAAACTTGATCGATGCTTTCATCATCGCGATTTGGAAGATGTGGCACTGAAGGAACTGAAAAACCCTCAATCTGAATTACAAAAGACCTCCCAATCCTCATCTGGAAGTGTTGAAGAAGGTCGATGAGGTTACTGAAATTGTGTGGAGAAGAAAGAATTCGACACTGAGCAGGACCATAGAAGTTTGCAATATTAAATGGGTCGTCCCACGGTGTAGATGGGTGTCTCAAAACTCGGATGGCTCGGTGTACGGAGGAGAGAGAAAGATTGGGTGCGGTGGGGTGCGGTGGGCTTTTGAAAATGAAAATAGCAAATGGGTGGTTGGTTTCTCATATAACATTGGAAAATGTTTAAACCTTCAATGTCAAATTATGGGAAATCAAATAAGGTCTTGAGTTAGCTTATACTATGGGACTGAAGAGACCAAGAATTGAGTGTGACTCAAAAGCAGTCATATGTTTTGCTTGAGTTAGCTTATACTATGGATCCTCAAAGCATGTTAAAACTTTAATGAAAATATTTTTTAATATCTTTTCGGGACATCTGGTATCAGAGCCTGATGGGGAAGTAGGAATATTAATATTATCATTAAACTATCTCTGAGGTTCATGGATCTGGAAACCATTTTCTACTGTTCATGTTCTTACTGTTCATTTTCTTATATTTCCTGTATATATCATAACAACCACTCTTTAAATCTGGAAGTACAGGCTGTTTAATTTTATCACTTAAAGGAACTGTAGCAGTAAGACCCTTGTTGATGGGCAGTAAGGCTAATTTGATGATGTTCTCGAAAGTGATAAGATCCAAACGTAAGAACTCCTGGTGGCTATGGATTTAGAGATTGCAAAAAAAAAAAAAAAAAAAAAAAAAAAAAAGAGTTAAGACACCAGATCCAAAAATTTAAGTGATAGTTTAGTGATAATGTTTATGTTCTTCCTGAACCAAAGGAGGGCAATGATATCAGATTTTATGGAAATATGTCTAAACTCTTCCGTTCTCTTTCTAGACGACTTTCTTTCTCTTCTCCGTCTTCCTCCTCTACCTCTCCAATCCATTCTTCCTCCAATCCCCTTACTGAGAAAGTGGCTAGACCTGATGAACTTTCTCCCAAACACAATATCTTTGAAGAAGAAGTTTGCTTCGAAGATATCAATCAAGCCATCGATAACTGGGAGATACCCAAAATCCCCCAAGATGAGCTTTATGTCCCTGACGACAACAAAAGAAAATCAGACTATATCATCAAAACCGCTGAAAATAATATTCCTCTAGGACCAGAATCCGGTGAGGAATTCCATCTCTTAACCAAAGCATCTGTCAGAGAACATGCCCGTCACTACAGATATCTTCACATAGGGTGTGTCCAAGTTGCCGTCAAACCTCTCATCCGAGAAGGCTTAAATGCTTCCATCCTCATGTGTCTTCGAGATATTAGACACAATGATTTCCAAGACTCCCTTATTGGAACAGTTGAAACAAGTCTTGGACATGGTCCAGTTTATTTCAACTGTTTTCCTAACAAAACGGTCAGCTTGTTAGACACTAACATCCTTGACTCCCTCTTCCTGAACATCCGAATTCATGGTCTTAACATGAAGGAAGGATCCATTCCGGCCGCTTTAATCTATAGGATTCAATACAAGGTTATGAATACTTGTAATTCTAGGGTCCTTCTTAAATCCCAAGATCGTGAAACTACTTTGTTTGTCACTGACATGACAAAGGCAAATGTCATGATTCCAAGGCTCATAAGGTGGGATGAAATTGATCTCCCCCAGTCATGGTCTATTGACAGAGCTATCCCTACACAACCTAGACAAGCACCTCTCTTACGAGAAATAAAACAGGATGAATCAGGGAAAGTAGAAATTTTCTTCGACAGACGAAACTCTTTTTCCTCTAGGTCTGAAGCAGGGACATCTAATGATTTTGCTTCAGCAAGAAGGTCTTTTTCCGTAACTTCTCAATCTCAGTTTCCAAAATTTTCAAAACCTGTACACTCTGAGATCAATATTTCTGGATTACAAAATAATTCAAACATTTCTCAAGCAGTTTATCAAACCGATGATAAGCATTCAGATGATGATGTTGAGATAGAATCTTCCATTCAATCTCCAACATACTCATCTATGCAGGGTGCTCAATATTCTTCAGTAAATAATGCCCAATGAGTACCACAGAATTTATCATTGACAGAGAAGCTTTACGTAAAAACCTCGATTCTGAGGAATATGACCTCCACAGAAAGTGGTATTTACGTACGCATACAGCTACTCAAATTGCATCATTCAAAGAAAAATATTACAATTTTCTAAAAGAAGTTAAGATGCATATTCCCTTCTTTGAATGGTTTCATGCTTACTCCATCAAAAACAATCTTGTTTATCCTTTTAAGCACAAAGAAAACTTGCTTTCAGCAAATGTTATTTCAACTTGGAAGGTTAAAGATGGAAATTTAATCAGATCCGAGTTTCCTCCAAAAGGACCCTTTGTAATTTCAAACACGGAAGGACATAATCCTGTTATGGCCTCTCCTTTTAAATCAAAAAATATTGATGAAGCTGTCGCCCCAAAAGATATTAAAAATCTTATTGAGCAATCAAATTACACCAATAGATTTTTACAATGTCTAGGGGACAACCTTTCATCTTCAGGATCTACTTTTTCTTTGAAAAATGTTTCTGAAGCCTCTACTTCTAAAAGTATTGAGAAACCCCTTTTTAAACCTTTTAAAATTAGTAGTAAGGCAAAGCAAAGTCTTAAAACCTCCATTTTAAAACAACAATCTGGTGATTCAGAAGTTATTCAAAAAATCGACCAACTTTTAAACCGTTTCTCTACTGTCCCTAACCAAGTGGAAGGGTTTAACCAAACCCTCTACATATGGTTATAATCGCATTTCTGCTCCTGACCTGGCTCTCGAAGAAAGAGAACTAGGTTTTGTCAGCTTCAATGCCAATAATGTCTATGAATGGAACATAGATGGTAAAACTGAATATAACATCATGAGTATGCTTCAGCATATGACTATGGTAGGCACAGCCTATCAAGCTGCCCATGAAACCTCTGAAGAAGCAATAGCCAACGTTATTGTTTCTGGTTTCAGTGGCCAACTCAAAGGATGGTGGGATAACTACCTTTCGGATAACCAAAAACATTCAATCTTCTCTGCCATAAAAGTCAATGATCAGAACGAACCGATCATTGGTGATGACGGGGAACCCATCCCCGATGCTGTTAATACCCTAATTTTTACCATAGCAAGCCATTTCATTGGTGATCCATCTCTCTGGAAAGATCGTTCGGCTGAACTGCTTTCCAATCTCAGATGCAAAACCTTGTCTGATTTCCGGTGGTATAAAGACACCTTTCTTACCAGGGTGTACACCAGAGAAGATAGTCAACAACCTTTTTGGAAAGAAAAGTTCCTTGCTGGACTCCCAAAATCTCTTGGAGATAAAGTAAGGGACAAAATACGTAGCTTAACCCCGGATGGGATAATACCCTATGACGAGTTAAGTTATGGTCAACTAGTTTCTTTTATCCAGAAGGTTGCTCTAAAGATTTGTCAAGATGACAAAATCCAAAGGCAACTTGCTCGAGAAAAAACCCAAAATCGTATTGATCTAGGAACTTTCTGTGAACAATTCGGTCTTCCTGCTTGTCATCCAAGAAAATCCAAAAGACCATCCAATCGAAAAGTTTTTACTAAACCTAATCCTGAAAAGAATTTCAGAAGGTCTAGAAGAGGTTTTCAAAACTCTAAAAATGAAAAGAATTTCCAAAAGAATTTCCAAAATTACCCACAAAAAAACCCCATTATTTGCTATACATGTAAGAAACCTGGACATATTAGCAAATACTGCCGGTTAAAAAGAAAGATTAATAATCTAAACCTTGATCCTCTGATTGAGGAACAGATTAATAATCTGATGTTAGAAAGTTCAGAAAATGATTCTGACCAAGAATCTTCGGATGATATCAATAACATCGAAATCGATGACATTGAATCATCCTCAGATTCAGATGTCAAGCAAATTGGTGTTTTATCCAAAGATCAAGATCTCCTATTTGATGCTATTGAGGCTATTGACAATCCTGAACAAAAGAAAGACTTCCTTTTGAAACTAAAAAAATCTTTACAAAAGGAGAAAAAACCCAAAAATCTGGTCCTTAGCAATAAATATGATGTTAAACCTATTTTCAAAAAATTAGAAAAACAAGTTATTCGTCCCATAACTATTCAGGACCTCCAGTCTGAGGTCAACAATCTCAAAAGAGAAATCCAGGAAATCAGGAGACATCAAGACAATCATCAACTTATTCTCTCCCAATTAATGCAAGCGGGAGAATCTGGTGATGAACTTGATCAAACAGAGTGTTCTAAGGAACAAGAAAATAAAATCTCTGACGACAACGAGGGAAAAGAAATTCTAAGAATAATCAATGTATTCTCTTTTATGAAACATCGTGTTCATATCCGAATTGTCGTTAAAGATTTTGTTTTTGACACCATTGCACTCTTTGACTCAGGTGCAGATTCAAACTGTATTAAGGAAGGTTTGGTCCCCACGAAATATTTCGAAAAAACTACTGAACGCCTTAGCTCAATAACAGGAGAAAGGCTAAGTGTCAATTTCAAACTAACAGATGTTTTTATTGAAAAGGGTAATATCAGGATTCCCACCGAATTTATTATTGCAAAAGATATCAAAAATGATGTGGTCTTGGGGACACCTTTCATAATCCTTTTGTTTCCTTATCTGGCAGACTTTCCGGGGCTTACCTCTTTTGTTCAGGGACAAGTAACCTTCTTTGAGTTCCTGGATTCACCAAAACAAAAATCTTTAAATCTAATTGAATCCAAGACTAGACAGATTTGTTTCTTAAAAGAAGAAATCTCTTTTAAAACCCTTGAATCCCAACTCTCCCAACCAAAGATTCAGGACAAAATTAAAAATCTTTTGAACCAAATTGAGAAGTCTATTTGTTCAGATTTGCCTCATGCTTTCTGGAATAGGAAAGAACACGTCGTTGATCTTCCTTATGAAAAGAATTTCAAAGAATCAAAAATCCCTACAAAAGCCCGCCCAATTCAAATGAATGAGCAGCTTTTGCAGCATTGTCAAAGGGAAATAAAAGATCTTTTGGATAAAGGATTAATTCGTCCTAGCAAGAGTCCTTGGTCTTGCTCTGCTTTTTATGTTAATAAGCAAGCTGAAATAGAACGAGGAACCCCTAGGCTTGTCATCAATTACAAACCACTGAATGAAGCCTTACAATGGATTCGTTATCCTATCCCAAACAAAAAAGATTTGCTTAGTAGGTTAAATTCTGCAAACATTTTCTCAAAATTTGATATGAAATCCGGTTTTTGGCAGATTCAAATCACCGAATCAGACCGATACAAAACAGCATTTACAGTTCCATTTGGACAGTATGAATGGAATGTAATGCCTTTTGGTCTGAAAAATGCCCCATCTGAATTTCAAAAAATTATGAATGATATTTTCAATCCATATTCAGATTTTGCAATCGTTTACATTGATGATGTTCTAATTTTTTCCCAAACTTTACATGAACATTTCAAGCATGTTAAAACTTTCATGTACATCATCCAAAAAAATGGTCTTGCTGTCTCTAAGACAAAAATTGTTCTCTTTCAAACAAAAATCCGTTTTCTTGGTCATATAATCTTCCAAGGCACTATAACTCCAATTGAAAGATCAATTTTGTTTGCAGAAAAGTTTCCAGATTATATCCTTGATAAACCTCAGCTCCAGAGGTTCCTAGGTTGTCTCAATTACGTTTCGGATTTCATCCCAAATCTTAACAACCTCATTAAGCCTCTCCATGATAGGCTTAAGAAAAATCCTCCACCTTGGACAGAAAAACATTCTGATATTATCAGGTTCCTTAAAACCAAAGTCCGCAATCTTCCTTGTCTTTACTTACCGGTTCCTCATGCATTCAAAATAGTGGAAACAGATGCATCAGATTTAGGATATGGTGGTATCCTAAAACAAAAACTGCATGATAAAGAATGTATCATTGCATTTACATCCAAACATTGGAATAGTACTCAACAAAAATATTCCACTATCAAAAAAGAAATTTTAGCCATTGTTTTATGCATCACAAAATTTCAATCTGACTTACTCAACCAAAAATTTTTAGTCCGAGTTGATTGTAAATCAGCTAAAGATGTTTTACAAAATGATGTTAAAAATCTTGCTTCAAAACAAGTTTTTGCCAGGTGGCAAGCTATTTTAAGCGTCTTTGATTTTGATATTGAGCATATCAAGGGCAACTCAAACTCTCTCCCTGACTTTCTCACACGTGAATATTTGCAGGGAGATAAACAGAAAGAAGATGCCTAAAAAGGCAACCTTGGCCTCAGCGAGAGGCAGAGGCATTCGCCTAGCCCTACCAGGGCCAATCAGAAGATCTGGGTCTAGTACCCCAACAGAGTCATCTACCCAACAACCTACTCAACAATCTGGGTCATTTACCCAACAACTCACTCAAACCCAACAAGCTGGGCCATCCACACAACAAACCACCCAAAAAACTTTTGAACCACAAAACAATCAAGCCAAACAATCCAAAGCAGACTATGCCATCCCAATTGAAACCCTCCTAGCCTTACAGGACCAGGGTCTTACCAAACTCAACAAAAAATCTTGGGCCGACCTTTGCAGTGAGTCCGATGAAGAAATTGATCTATCTCAATTAATATCTCAAGTAGCCAATCGAAGAACAGTCATCCAAATAGGAAAACAAAAGTCTGTCGTCTCAACGCCCCAAACACCCTCAAATACTACAAAAACCCAAAAAACCCAAACCAATTACATACCTACAAACAAAACCGCAAATATTATCTACATAGAGCCTGAATTCTGGGATAATTCTCCAAACAAAGTCATCCCAAAGATTTTCCCTACTGGATTCCACTTCAGGCCCATAGCACCTAATAAAACTCGCCACTTCTACGAATTCATCTTAATAGATACTGACTCAGTATCTATTAAACATTACAAGGATAAAACCAATCCCGAATTTATAACCCATTCAACCATTCAAATTCTCAAGATTTTATCCCCAAAACAATTTGGGAACAACCTAAACAAAATTCAAAAATTTTCTCAAAATTATGACCCAATAGGTTTTAATTATTGGGACTACATGGAAGCCTGGACTAAAGTATTTTGGTTTCAAAATACTCAGTTCAGACATTCATGGTTAATTTATTTTAAAAGAAAAATCAATTATGTTTTTCCAAATTGGTTCTACCAATGGTGGGACTTTTTTGGACCAATCCAAGAAATCTTACCCTCACCAACAGATGAAGGGTATAAACTTTTTCAATCAAACTTTAACAATCAGGAAACATGTGTTCCTGTAATGTTAAAATTTTTCTCAACTTTTTCATTGGCATGGGTATTCTCATGGCAATACAAGTATGCAAAACCAAACCACCCCAAATCATTTCCAATCCTTCAAAGGCATGGTTATGTCAAATGGTGGTCTCAATTTGATGCTTCAATGGCCTACCCAGAGAAGGTCAGAGAATGGTTCAAATCCAATCCTGAAAATCAAAAGATTTCAGATCCGGAAACTGCCCTGTTCCTCAATCAAAAAGCCCAAATTGCTGCAGCCCTTGCAGGAGCTCAATCGAAAGAAACTCTAGCAAAACATCTTCAGCAAATCATGCAGATGATTGAAGAAGACAAAAAACACAAGGATGATCCCACTTCCTCAGCAGAATCCTCAAGCAGTTATAATCAGAATGAAGACGACTGCTTTGGAATCGATCTAGGAGAGGATTAGTCTTTAATCTTCAAAATCTATGTAATCAAAAAATTCATTGTTAACCTGTACTGTAGAAATAGTACCGGTAATATGCACCTGTACTGTAGAAACAGTAGTATATCCAATTATAAAAGGAAGCCTTGCATTCATTGAAGGGCACCCTTCAGTTTACATATCATAGAGAGAAGTTAGAGAGAGAGACTCAGAGAGTTCCCTTGTAAGCTCTCCAGCTCTTCTTCTTCCCTCTTCTTTATTTCAATCATTCAATAAAACTTTCAATCAGTTCTTTATTTTCGAGTCTTCATATTTACATTTCTGCAGCTGCATATGTGAGCGGACTACCGCCACATCTAACTTCATATTTATTTTCCTGCTCTTGCATCTATCATAAGCATATGCGTGCGGACTACCGCCGCATCTAACTTCATATTTACTTTCCTGCCATTGCATCTACCATACTGCATCCATACTAACCCTGTCTACTCCTTCTTCCCCTTTCCCTCCTTGATCCACATTCGGGACATCTGGTATCAGAGCCACCAGGAGTTCCCTTGTAAGAAATGAGTATGGTAGGCACAGTAGCAGTAAGGCTTAAATTAGTAGTAAGGCAAAGCAAAGTCTTAAAACCTCCATTTTAAAACAACAATCTGGTGATTCAGAAGTTATTCAAAAAATCGACCAACTTTTAAACCGTTTCTCTACTGTCCCTGAAACTCCTAACTCTGGTGAGTCTACTTCTCGTATTCAAACACGCTCATCCAAAGCTGTTAATGCCCTTTGTCATGAATCCAATGACTCCTCCTCCGATCACAGTGATGATTCCCACAAATCATCCCTCAAGATCAGCCCAATTCTAACAAACTCCCTAACCAAGTGGAAGGGTTTAACCAAACCCTCTACATATGGTTATAATCGCATTTCTGCTCCTGACCTGGCTCTCGAAGAAAGAGAACTAGGTTTTGTCAGTTTCAATGCCAATAATGTCTATGAATGGAACATAGATGGTAAAACTGAATATAACATCATGAGTATGCTTCAGCATATGACTATGGTAGGCACAGCCTATCAAGCTGCCCATGAAACCTCTGAAGAAGCAATAGCCAACGTTATTGTTTCTGGTTTCAGTGGCCAACTCAAAGGATGGTGGGATAACTACCTTCGGATAACCAAAAACATTCAATCTTCTCTGCCATAAAAGTCAATGATCAGAACGAACCGATCATTGGTGATGACGGGGAACCCATCCCCGATGCTGTTAATACCCTAATTTTTACCATAGCAAGCCATTTCATTGGTGATCCATCTCTCTGGAAAGATCGTTCGGCTGAACTGCTTTCCAATCTCAGATGCAAAACCTTGTCTGATTTCCGGTGGTATAAAGACACCTTTCTTACCAGGGTGTACACCAGAGAAGATAGTCAACAACCTTTTTGGAAAGAAAAGTTCCTTGCTGGACTCCCAAAATCTCTTGGAGATAAAGTAAGGGACAAAATACGTAGCTTAACCCCGGATGGGATAATACCCTATGACGAGTTAAGTTATGGTCAACTAGTTTCTTTTATCCAGAAGGTTGCTCTAAAGATTTGTCAAGATGACAAAATCCAAAGGCAACTTGCTCGAGAAAAAACCCAAAATCGTATTGATCTAGGAACTTTCTGTGAACAATTCGGTCTTCCTGCTTGTCATCCAAGAAAATCCAAAAGACCATCCAATCGAAAAGTTTTTACTAAACCTAATCCTGAAAAGAATTTCAGAAGGTCTAGAAGAGGTTTTCAAAACTCTAAAAATGAAAAGAATTTCCAAAAGAATTTCCAAAATTACCCACAAAAAAACCCCATTATTTGCTATACATGTAAGAAACCTGGACATATTAGCAAATACTGCCGGTTAAAAAGAAAGATTAATAATCTAAACCTTGATCCTCTGATTGAGGAACAGATTAATAATCTGATGTTAGAAAGTTCAGAAAATGATTCTGACCAAGAATCTTCGGATGATATCAATAACATCGAAATCGATGACATTGAATCATCCTCAGATTCAGATGTCAAGCAAATTGGTGTTTTATCCAAAGATCAAGATCTCCTATTTGATGCTATTGAGGCTATTGACAATCCTGAACAAAAGAAAGACTTCCTTTTGAAACTAAAAAAATCTTTACAAAAGGAGAAAAAACCCAAAAATCTGGTCCTTAGCAATAAATATGATGTTAAACCTATTTTCAAAAAATTAGAAAAACAAGTTATTCGTCCCATAACTATTCAGGACCTCCAGTCTGAGGTCAACAATCTCAAAAGAGAAATCCAGGAAATCAGGAGACATCAAGACAATCATCAACTTATTCTCTCCCAATTAATGCAAGCGGGAGAATCTGGTGATGAACTTGATCAAACAGAGTGTTCTAAGGAACAAGAAAATAAAATCTCTGACGACAACGAGGGAAAAGAAATTCTAAGAATAATCAATGTATTCTCTTTTATGAAACATCGTGTTCATATCCGAATTGTCGTTAAAGATTTTGTTTTTGACACCATTGCACTCTTTGACTCAGGTGTAGATTCAAACTGTATTAAGGAAGGTTTGGTCCCCACGAAATATTTCGAAAAAACTACTGAACGCCTTAGCTCAATAACAGGAGAAAGGCTAAGTGTCAATTTCAAACTAACAGATGTTTTTATTGAAAAGGGTAATATCAGGATTCCCACCGAATTTATTATTGCAAAAGATATCAAAAATGATGTGGTCTTGGGGACACCTTTCATAATCCTTTTGTTTCCTTATCTGGCAGACTTTCCGGGGCTTACCTCTTTTGTTCAGGGACAAGTAACCTTCTTTGAGTTCCTGGATTCACCAAAACAAAAATCTTTAAATCTAATTGAATCCAAGACTAGACAGATTTGTTTCTTAAAAGAAGAAATCTCTTTTAAAACCCTTGAATCCCAACTCTCCCAACCAAAGATTCAGGACAAAATTAAAAATCTTTTGAACCAAATTGAGAAGTCTATTTGTTCAGATTTGCCTCATGCTTTCTGGAATAGGAAAGAACACGTCGTTGATCTTCCTTATGAAAAGAATTTCAAAGAATCAAAAATCCCTACAAAAGCCCGCCCAATTCAAATGAATGAGCAGCTTTTGCAGCATTGTCAAAGGGAAATAAAAGATCTTTTGGATAAAGGATTAATTCGTCCTAGCAAGAGTCCTTGGTCTTGCTCTGCTTTTTATGTTAATAAGCAAGCTGAAATAGAACGAGGAACCCCTAGGCTTGTCATCAATTACAAACCACTGAATGAAGCCTTACAATGGATTCGTTATCCTATCCCAAACAAAAAAGATTTGCTTAGTAGGTTAAATTCTGCAAACATTTTCTCAAAATTTGATATGAAATCCGGTTTTTGGCAGATTCAAATCACCGAATCAGACCGATACAAAACAGCATTTACAGTTCCATTTGGACAGTATGAATGGAATGTAATGCCTTTTGGTCTGAAAAATGCCCCATCTGAATTTCAAAAAATTATGAATGATATTTTCAATCCATATTCAGATTTTGCAATCGTTTACATTGATGATGTTCTAATTTTTTCCCAAACTTTACATGAACATTTCAAGCATGTTAAAACTTTCATGTACATCATCCAAAAAAATGGTCTTGCTGTCTCTAAGACAAAAATTGTTCTCTTTCAAACAAAAATCCGTTTTCTTGGTCATATAATCTTCCAAGGCACTATAACTCCAATTGAAAGATCAATTTTGTTTGCAGAAAAGTTTCCAGATTATATCCTTGATAAACCTCAGCTCCAGAGGTTCCTAGGTTGTCTCAATTACGTTTCGGATTTCATCCCAAATCTTAACAACCTCATTAAGCCTCTCCATGATAGGCTTAAGAAAAATCCTCCACCTTGGACAGAAAAACATTCTGATATTATCAGGTTCCTTAAAACCAAAGTCCGCAATCTTCCTTGTCTTTACTTACCGGTTCCTCATGCATTCAAAATAGTGGAAACAGATGCATCAGATTTAGGATATGGCGGTATCCTAAAACAAAAACTGCATGATAAAGAATGTATCATTGTATTTACATCCAAACATTGGAATAGTACTCAACAAAAATATTCCACTATCAAAAAAGAAATTTTAGCCATTGTTTTATGCATCACAAAATTTCAATCTGACTTACTCAACCAAAAATTTTTAGTCCGAGTTGATTGTAAATCAGCTAAAGATGTTTTACAAAATGATGTTAAAAATCTTGCTTCAAAACAAGTTTTTGCCAGGTGGCAAGCTATTTTAAGCGTCTTTGATTTTGATATTGAGCATATCAAGGGCAACTCAAACTCTCTCCCTGACTTTCTCACACGTGAATATTTGCAGGGAGATAAACAGAAAGAAGATGCCTAAAAAGGCAACCTTGGCCTCAGCGAGAGGCAGAGGCATTCGCCTAGCCCTACCAGGGCCAATCAGAAGATCTGGGTCTAGTACCCCAACAGAGTCATCTACCCAACAACCTACTCAACAATCTGGGTCATTTACCCAACAACTCACTCAAACCCAACAAGCTGGGCCATCCACACAACAAACCACCCAAAAAACTTTTGAACCACAAAACAATCAAACCAAACAATCCAAAGCAGACTATGCCATCCCAATTGAAACCCTCCTAGCCTTACAGGACCAGGGTCTTACCAAACTCAACAAAAAATCTTGGGCCGACCTTTGCAGTGAGTCCGATGAAGAAATTGATCTATCTCAATTAATATCTCAAGTAGCCAATCGAAGAACAGTCATCCAAATAGGAAAACAAAAGTCTGTCGTCTCAACGCCCCAAACACCCTCAAATACTACAAAAACCCAAAAAACCCAAACCAATTACATACCTACAAACAAAACCGCAAATATTATCTACATAGAGTCTGAATTCTGGGATAATTCTCCAAACAAAGTCATCCCAAAGATTTTCCCTACTGGATTCCACTTCAGGCCCATAGCACCTAATAAAACTCGCCACTTCTACGAATTCATCTTAATAGATACTGACTCAGTATCTATTAAACATTACAAGGATAAAACCAATCCCGAATTTATAACCCATTCAACCATTCAAATTCTCAAGATTTTATCCCCAAAACAATTTGGGAACAACCTAAACAAAATTCAAAAATTTTCTCAAAATTATGACCCAATAGGTTTTAATTATTGGGACTACATGGAAGCCTGGACTAAAGTATTTTGGTTTCAAAATA
This sequence comes from Arachis ipaensis, assembly GCF_059453495.1. Taxonomy (NCBI): domain Eukaryota; kingdom Viridiplantae; phylum Streptophyta; class Magnoliopsida; order Fabales; family Fabaceae; genus Arachis; species Arachis ipaensis. Next base: position 39,659,826 of record NC_142444.1, on the reverse strand, counting down.
CTCAGTTCAGACATTCATGGTTAATTTATTTTAAAAGAAAAATCAATTATGTTTTTCCAAATTGGTTCTACCAATGGTGGGACTTTTTTGGACCAATCCAAGAAATCTTACCCTCACCAACAGATGAAGGGTATAAACTTTTTCAATCAAACTTTAACAATCAGGAAACATGTGTTCCTGTAATGTTAAAATTTTTCTCAACTTTTTCATTGGCATGGGTATTCTCATGGCAATACAAGTATGCAAAACCAAACCACCCCAAATCATTTCCAATCCTTCAAAGGCATGGTTATGTCAAATGGTGGTCTCAATTTGATGCTTCAATGGCCTACCCAGAGAAGGTCAGAGAATGGTTCAAATCCAATCCTGAAAATCAAAAGATTTCAGATCCGGAAACTGCCCTGTTCCTCAATCAAAAAGCCCAAATTGCTGCAGCCCTTGCAGGAGCTCAGTCGAAAGAAACTCTAGCAAAACATCTTCAGCAAATCATGCAGATGATTGAAGAAGACAAAAAACACAAGGATGATCCCACTTCCTCAGCAGAATCCTCAAGCAGTTATAATCAGAATGAAGACGACTGCTTTGGAATCGATCTAGGAGAGGATTAGTCTTTAATCTTCAAAATCTATGTAATCAAAAAATTCATTGTTAACCTGTACTGTAGAAATAGTACCGGTAATATGCACCTGTACTGTAGAAACAGTAGTATATCCAATTATAAAAGGAAGCCTTGCATTCATTGAAGGGCACCCTTCAGTTTACATATCATAGAGAGAAGTTAGAGAGAGAGACTCAGAGAGTTCCCTTGTAAGCTCTCCAGCTCTTCTTCTTCCCTCTTCTTTATTTCAATCATTCAATAAAACTTTCAATCAGTTCTTTATTTTCGAGTCTTCATATTTACATTTCTGCAGCTGCATATGTGAGCGGACTACCGCCACATCTAACTTCATATTTATTTTCCTGCTCTTGCATCTATCATAAGCATATGCGTGCGGACTACCGCCGCATCTAACTTCATATTTACTTTCCTGCCATTGCATCTACCATACTGCATCCATACTAACCCTGTCTACTCCTTCTTCCCCTTTCCCTCCTTGATCCACATTCGGGACATCTGGTATCAGAGAACATGCCCGTCACTACAGATATCTTCACATAGGGTGTGTCCAAGTTGCCGTCAAACCTCTCATCCGAGAAGGCTTAAATGCTTCCATCCTCATGTGTCTTCGAGATATTAGACACAATGATTTCCAAGACTCCCTTATTGGAACAGTTGAAACAAGTCTTGGACATGGTCCAGTTTATTTCAACTGTTTTCCTAACAAAACGGTCAGCTTGTTAGACACTAACATCCTTGACTCCCTCTTCCTGAACATCCGAATTCATGGTCTTAACATGAAGGAAGGATCCATTCCGGCCGCTTTAATCTATAGGATTCAATACAAGGTTATGAATACTTGTAATTCTAGGGTCCTTCTTAAATCCCAAGATCGTGAAACTACTTTGTTTGTCACTGACATGACAAAGGCAAATGTCATGATTCCAAGGCTCATAAGGTGGGATGAAATTGATCTCCCCCAGTCATGGTCTATTGACAGAGCTATCCCTACACAACCTAGACAAGCACCTCTCTTACGAGAAATAAAACAGGATGAATCAGGGAAAGTAGAAATTTTCTTCGACAGACGAAACTCTTTTTCCTCTAGGTCTGAAGCAGGGACATCTAATGATTTTGCTTCAGCAAGAAGGTCTTTTTCCGTAACTTCTCAATCTCAGTTTCCAAAATTTTCAAAACCTGTACACTCTGAGATCAATATTTCTGGATTACAAAATAATTCAAACATTTCTCAAGCAGTTTATCAAACCGATGATAAGCATTCAGATGATGATGTTGAGATAGAATCTTCCATTCAATCTCCAACATACTCATCTATGCAGGGTGCTCAATATTCTTCAGTAAATAATGCCCAATGAGTACCACAGAATTTATCATTGACAGAGAAGCTTTACGTAAAAACCTCGATTCTGAGGAATATGACCTCCACAGAAAGTGGTATTTACGTACGCATACAGCTACTCAAATTGCATCATTCAAAGAAAAATATTACAATTTTCTAAAAGAAGTTAAGATGCATATTCCCTTCTTTGAATGGTTTCATGCTTACTCCATCAAAAACAATCTTGTTTATCCTTTTAAGCACAAAGAAAACTTGCTTTCAGCAAATGTTATTTCAACTTGGAAGGTTAAAGATGGAAATTTAATCAGATCCGAGTTTCCTCCAAAAGGACCCTTTGTAATTTCAAACACGGAAGGACATAATCCTGTTATGGCCTCTCCTTTTAAATCAAAAAATATTGATGAAGCTGTCGCCCCAAAAGATATTAAAAATCTTATTGAGCAATCAAATTACACCAATAGATTTTTACAATGTCTAGGGGACAACCTTTCATCTTCAGGATCTACTTTTTCTTTGAAAAATGTTTCTGAAGCCTCTACTTCTAAAAGTATTGAGAAACCCCTTTTTAAACCTTTTAAAATTAGTAGTAAGGCAAAGCAAAGTCTTAAAACCTCCATTTTAAAACAACAATCTGGTGATTCAGAAG